>NC_046372.1:39325062-39428531 GCF_011125445.2 Fundulus heteroclitus | reverse complement strand
CTAGTGCCCCCTGGTGGCCAGGAGAACCTGGTTTCCACTGTTGCACAGGCTCTATTGCAGCACTCCAATGCCTCTTCCCCACAGGAAGGACCATCTGTCACAGCTGGGGGTTCAGATCCTGCATCCCGATTCCGTCGCCTCCAACTCTGGCTTGGCCAGGCGTTTTTCTTCTTCTCAGAGTATGACGAAAGACATACAATGACTAATGCCAGGCCCCCTTCAAGCACTGCTTTCTCAAGATTGGTCTCCATCCACTCTGAAAGTTAATGTTGCTTGCCATCTCTTGCTGGCATTCGGTGGTGAGTGCAGAAACAATTGGCTGTAACAAGGATGTTTCTTTGTTTCTGAGAGGTGCCCGATGTTTGCACCCTCCCACACGGCCCTGTTGTACCTGTGTGGGACTACTCTCTCTCGTCCTCGCTGCCCTGTGATTTCCTCCGTTTAAACCGTTAGCAGAGGCGAGCCTTGAGTGTGAGTCAAAAAAGACAGCTTTTCTCCTCGCCATGGCTTCGGCGAAGCGGGTGGGTGAGCTACATGCGTTGTCTGTTCACGACTCCTGTTGCCGTTGGATCCCAGCAGGTTCTGCTGGCGTTACTCTTTGGCCTGATGTTGCATTTCTTCCTAAAGTGGCCTCATCTGCAAGCCACACTGTGCCCCTCCAGCTTGCTCACCTTGATGCGGATGGGCCTGATGAACCTCTCTGACCTGTTGGGGCACTGGAGGCATATGTCAGACTCACAGCTTCTCTGTGACAGTCTGATAGTCTGTTTGTTTGCTATGCAGGGCCCTGCAAAGGGCAGGGCCCCGCAAGAGGCAGGCCCTTTCTAAACAGCATCTTGCACGTTGGATTGTGGACGTGGTGGAACAAGAATACATTCTACAGGGCCGCCATCCCCCTGCTGGTGTATGTTGCCATTCCAACAGGAGCATTAGTGTGTCATGGGCCGCTATGGCTGGGGTCACTCTGGAGGCTATATGTTGCAGCAGCCTCTTGGTCTTCCCCAAATACCTTTGCTAGGTTTTACAAGGTTAACTTGGCCGCCTTTCACCCATTGGAGGGGATCCTATCCCAGCGCGCATCATCATCCCAGTGAGGTGGGCATGTTTTCTGGGTTGTCTCTTTCTGTGTGTGATTCCTCAGGACTCTGTTGGTAATTCAGTGCTTTAAGCACCACCTCTGGCGGTCAGCAGGGATGGGATAGAACAAAAGTTCCGACTGTATCCCGCTCTGGCGGGTAACCGCCAGAGCGATCGGTCCCTCGGAATCATTGTGTTCGCGAGAAGATTAAGGGACTGAGCTGTCATTGTCATGTGACTATATGGACTTACCGGTGTCACCGGGGGTCACACATGACAATATTGGTATAAGATTTTCGACCTGCAAAGGGTTCATTTCCCAAGGCTCCATTTGCACATGAAACCACCTACTGGCTGAGAGCACTATCAAAGTCAGTAATATAATATGTAATGCTTGCATGTATTTTTTATCATTTAGGACCCTTGGAAATGATCAATAAAAAGTAATAAACATTAATTTATCTTATAGTTATCATATGTGTATTATAAAATGTTTTTGTGTGTATTTTTTCTATGAAAAACCCAATCTTATATGGCAGGTTGTGTATATTTTTCTGTCACTTTAGTAAAATGACGTGGGCTTAAGCAGACAGACAGTGAAAATGCTTGATGAACTTGGAAGAAGGCACTGCATATGCTTGTGCAACTTGGACAACGATGTGCAAAACCATAGAGTTGAGATTCTCTACAATTCTTTTGGTTTAAATCGATTGCTGTTGTTTTTTAGACACAATCTCACTGGTCTTTGAAAACATGCACATGCACAAAAAGTATAAGTGTAAATTGGGGCAAAGTAGTTTTTGCCTCTCCCCATAATCCAGTGGATTTTCCATTCTGCTAACATTGGGGTCTGAGAGGTAGCGCTGGACTTCAGCCATAGCCTCTGTGGTTACATTTTGCGTTTTTCTTGCCTTCGTTGCACTTGTGTCCAAATGATGCCACCATTTGCTATGTAAGATCGCTGTTTGCTACCTCAGATCATGTTAGCAAGTGTTCTTATAGAAATAATTGTTTTTAAAATTAAATATGATAAACTCCAGCGATATCATGAGAGATCGCTCCTTTGTGGACCCTGGTGCTAGAAGATCCAAAGGAGGATTTCCAAGGAGATAAAGGCATCCTCGTTTTTTTTTCCAGTCGACTAACGACGGTTTTCATAACTTTTACTTCCTCATCTGAAGTAAAACTGTGTTGACCTGAGAACAGATGCATTTTATCTAAAAACATTTTCCCAGCTGACAGAAGACAGCAACAAGTACATTTGGTTAATTTTGTTACTTTTCTTATTAGCTTGGGCTTGGTGTTCTAAGTATTGTACTGTTGCCTCAGACTATGAGCTGAGTTTTAATGCAAGGATTGTGTATGCGTTTTTTTTTTTTTTTTTCTTCATTGCTGTTTCAGTGCCTATGTGTTTGGAATATTCCATAAGTAGTCCAAGGCCTTTGGGGTTACAAACCATTTGTCTTCCTTGCCCAACCTGTGACCGAATGGTCTGCTGTTTATGAACCTTTGTTCTGGGAAGCTAGTTAGCAGCTGGAAGCTAGACCATGTTTCCCTTCCTATGAACACAGTTCTGTGTTATGACCCATTGTTGTGGGAGCTCACTATCAGCTAATTGCTATACTCACGTTCCTATGAACACGGCCTAACTCTCCCCATTACAATGATCAAAACATTAATTACCCTATGAATGCTCCATTTCTGCTTACATACTCCAAGTTGTCCCACAAATTGTTTATCTCACAATTTGCTGATGCTGGTTGACAATTAATCACATGCTGCAATCAAAAGTGAAGCTTTATGATTTCCTGTTCAATATTCTACAAAGTGCCGGTCAAAATTTAAATTTTTTCACTTAATTACTCATCCTCACTTGATTGTTTTGCATTTACCTTTGATTAAAATTAGATGTGTGCTTGTAGTTAGTTAAAGAGTTTGTGACTCAAACAGTTGGGTTTTATCAGGGTGATTTGATTAATAAACTCTCACAGATGAAAAGATACTTGTTTGTGTCACGGGTTCATTCCAAAAATAAACAAAAAAATGATGGCTCAGTCGAAAAATAGCCTTTGTGCTTTTAGGACAAACTTACTCAGACAGCCAACACTACCATGGGATCCAGCATACCCCTCTAGTGAGCTCAGCTCCCCTTTAAATACCCCTTTAGCCCCTCCCCCGGGTAAACCAAAATACAAATTAAGGGGTTTTAAGGACAAAAAAAAAAAAAAAAAAAGAAAATATAACAAGACTCAAAACAGTTTTCTGCATAGAAACTCAAAAAAAATTAGCCAAAATGACAAATCTACAAAACGTCAGGAACATAAACAATATAAAAATACAATACTAACACCCAAAATGGTTAAGTCCTTTGTCACGTGACTGGCGAAGCGCGCTACTCTCACTGAGCTATATATATGGGCACAGGCTTCTGTATCCTCCCTGCTGTATTCTCTGTTGCTGCCTCACTGGTTGCTGTGTGTTTTAATCGTGTTATGTAACTTTTCAGTTTCATAATTAAATATATCCACATAATGCATCTCCCTTGGTCCAGTTGCAATTTGGATCCTAAACAACTTCAAATTAAAACTGAAGAATCCAGTCGGAATAAGGACCCAGCAACTGGAATAGAAGTCATAACTCTTAGAGCATTTTCGACGGAAGGCGGAAAACTGTCTGGATTCATGATTGGCTTTCTGGGGCTTTATGTTGGTGATACCACCTCCAGGAAGTGGCCCGTGGTGATACAGCACCTCTATGCAACGTAGACCTCTAACGTGACACCGGTAATACTGGAATGACCAGGGCACCTCACACACAGCATTTGTGCCTGATGCCTTGCACCTCTTTCGTGAGGGTCAGTGTGGTATTGTGCACGCATACCCACAGCCTGCTCCCTGGCTCCCTTATGGGCTTTTGGTGGCCAAGCCAAAACATTTAGCTGTAGAGGTTGGGTTCGATGGCCGTGCCTGTCTAGTGTCTAAGCCTCAGCTCCAGTGGTCCCAACAGGACAACGCCTCTAGACATGGATGCTAACAATGTGTTAGCAAATGGTGAGAGACCATTGTTTCAAAAAAACAACATATATGTACTAGTCACTGTATGCCATTTGTTTGGACTTAGCTACATCTATCTTAACTTTACGCTGCATCTCTCTATTCTTGGCGACTCTTCTCAGTCCTCACAGTGTCCCACTTGTTCTTAGCTGATCTTTCTCCAAACACTCTCTTGTACATCCTCATTCCAACACCAAGTCTCCTTGTCAACTTTCCTTCTTGAAGATATTCCAAGTAATACCCAGCGTGTCTGCCTGATAGCATTAGCTGAAGGTTTCCAGTCATCTGAAAGCTCCTTCTGGCAACCCAGAGCTTGTCTCAACTCCTCCCTGACAGCCACACAACCTTTTTCAGCTTCTGCTGTACCACTTTGACCTCTGCTCTTCCTTTGTATTCTTCATCTTCCTCATCATTCGTCATGCTACAAACCACCATCCTGTGCTGTCTGGGAACACTCTCATCTACTACTACTACATTGAAGTCATAGTGTTCCTCCAGGTTACATAGCCTATACAAGATGTAATCCACCTGTGTGGTCCTACCTCTGCTCTTTTGGACAAAAGTATTCACTACAGCTTTCCCCATCCCTTTTGCAAAGTCACCATTTGTCCTTCAGCATTCCTGTTCTGGATACCAAACCCGCCGATCACTTCCTCATCAACCTCTGTTTCCAGCTCCAATTTGTCCATTGTGATATGCACCAGTTACCACTCTCTCACCCATGGGAATATTTTACATTCATTGTGTTCAATCCTTGTCCTTGGGACCCACTGTCTGGCATGTTTTAGGTGTTTCTTTGCAGTGGCTTCTATAGGTGGGTTTTGTGCTTTGCAAGACAAAATGACAAATAGAGACATTAAGGTGTCTTTTATCACATTTTAAACATTAATACATGCTGCTTAGATTGAATTGTTGCACCTGCTACATAAAATAAATATAACAACAATACAAATACCCCTGTATAAAAACTAGTCAGATTAAATATGCTTTTAAATTATTAAAAATGTTTTCCAAAAACAATGTGTGGACCACAACTCCTACTCCTATAAGCTATGAAATAAGTTGGAACAAAAATAAAGTCCTTCTGTATAATGAAACTGGTACACTGGAACAAAATACATTTTCATTTTACAGGATGGTTACAGTACTAAAAAAATATATTATGATACACTACTGTTGCATAACTTGAAAACTATTTCTCGGTATCTTCATAAATAACAAGCTATGACAATAAAATTGCTTCATTTTAAATGAAAAATAGTACTCACCAGGTAGCTTCCTCTGAATTTCTCAGAAAAGTGCTTCTTGCAACAATAGAACTGTCCACAACTATGCAACTGATTGTACAAATCATGAAAGTAAATTTGACATGAAACGTGTCCAAGATTACTGTCCATTTGCAGGTGCAACATCCAGGTTCTTTTGTAGGAAAAGAAGCTGATCCACATGTGCTGGAGTATGACTGCTTCGCTGTGCTGTCACTAGATCCCCAGCAGTGGAGAATGCTTGCTCAACTGCAACACTAGTCCCAGGGATACACAAGTTGAGTTTAGCCTGTCTAGCCAAGGGAGGGAAAGTTCTCCCTTGGGCCCTCCACCAGCTGAGGGGATTCTCTGACAGACACAGTGGAGGGGCTACCAGATACTTTTTAGCTCCTCTTCAGCTCTGGTTCAGACGGATTAATGGACAACAGTCACCTTAGTAAATGTCTTGCTTAATAGATCCACCGTTGCAGATGGTCTTCTTTTTAAAGTAAGACCTTCTTCTGGGTCTGGTGTCTCAGATTTCTCCTCAGCCTCCTTTAAGCTCACGTGACTCTACAGAAAAAAAAATCATATCATTCATCATGTACAATATATTCACACCAGGCCCATATTTTATGAAAAAATAACATAAAAAATCCCTACAATTACAACTATGCAAGATGGGTGTGAGATGGCATTTAATTTTGATCTACACAGCTATCCATTTTTAACATGTATACATGTTTTATGCAGTATACAAAAATATACATAGTTCAAGAACAGGTAATGTGCTGCAGCATCTAGCTTCTGCAACTAGATTGGCACGGACTTCCAGCTGGTTCTTCTTGGCAAGGAAAGGCAGAGCCTTGAATCTGTGGTCTAAAAGAGAAGCAACATAAAGCATGTGCTTATCCTGTGCAAAACTGTACCTTTTTACTAGCTCTTCGTGAATTGCCAGTTTGATCTCCTGAATAATTGGTGTGTCAGCAGGAACACCAGCTGCCTCTGTGTCTTGCAGCAACTGAGCATGTAAAGAAGCAATAACTAAGAGTTTAGGTGTAGAATCCTCTCACATGATGCGAGTAGCGTCCTTTTTTGGTTTCAGCGCTTATGCATCATCGACAAGAACAGTGGATATGTCCTTGCCGATGATGATGCAGACGTCACTTCCACATCTTCTCACTTGAGGGGAGAGAAGCAGGGCACAAATAGCAGGCTGCTGCTCCAAGAATCGTTCAGTCATGTCCAGCGCACTGTTTCATCGTGTGGAGACATCTGTTTTCTGTTTGTGCACCGATAACTGTAGATGTTTCTGTTTCTCCTGCAGTTCATAATTTGCAATGTTACCGTGGTAGAAGAAACCAGAGACTTTCCTGATCCTTCAAAGCAGTTTTGGCACCGTAGTTAGCTTTAGAGCTCATACGTCACTAAATACGTCACAGCGCTGCCACGAAGGCTGTCCCAATTCACAACTCCTTCAAAGAGTCCTTCAAATATAGCCGACAAATGTGTCCTTCTTTTCACCAATTTCAAGGATGGGGCCGGTGTATCCTTTGTGGCCCACCCTGTCCCATGGTTCATTGCAGGTTGAAGAGAATTGTTAAAGTGTAAACAGCAGAGGCAGGGAGGATAGAAATGCTGTTAATAAAGTTGGGTATATTACATTTTATGTAAAATATATTTTATATATTTTTTTGTAATTTGTTCATATAGCTTGTTTCAAAAGTGCTTGGACATGTCTGCTGCTGGTGCATTAACAGCCAGCTCACCTCCCCAGCTTCCAACTAACCGGGCGGCTGGGGCTCACTATGCTGAGAGAGAACGCCTGTCTCTGCTTTAAAACTCCCGCTGGCTTTCTGCAATGAATAAAATCAGACATAATTCAGTCAGATACCTAATGACAATGTTAGGTTAATTCATTATTATTATTCTCTACAAATAAATTCATTTAAACTTTGATCAGAAAGTCATAGGGTTACTGTTTGAGTTGTTAAACGTTTTATTAATAAATTACACAAATAGTATTTGTCATCAGTGATTCTTATTTAGTGGTATATTTCTATACCAACATAAAATTACACTGAATGTTTTCAAACGGTTGATTAAGGAAATCAAAATTTAAAATGAAAAGATAATAAAACAGCAGCATTGCTGTATTTTTTCCCTGTGTTGGCTCACATGCACACAAGCAGAGGATTGGGGCTGCTGTCTCTACAGGTTCTGCAGAGGATCAAAAAACAACTAGCACAGTGTTAACCCTTCGTGACCACACAATGTTTAGTGTGCGGGTTACACACCCATGTCGTAAGATAAACAGCATGATAGCCACTTTAGGATAACACAAGACATTGCACAGAAGCAAAATAACAAGAGGAACCTTCTTCTTCAGCTCTCCACTGGAAGTAGATTTATCCTACCTATCTTAAAATCTACGTCTACAAAGCTTTTTTAGAAAAGTGTTTTTACAAGCATTTTGAAGTCATGAGCACCTGTGTGTTGTCACAGGCTCGTTTGATATTTTAAACAACCCTTGGGGTTAAACACGGCTTGCAGCTCTGTCATAGCAAACATCTGAGGTTGCAAATAATATCCTGAAGATTGTCGCTGATGGTGTACATTTCAGCCACGCTTGAGCGGTGGCTTTAACACCACGGTGTGCTGAGTGGACACCTGCCAACCACAGCTGAATCTGCACTCTGGAGCTTAAAGTCTTTATCTCTACTTTTCCTTTTATTATTTAGCAGCTTGGAGCTATTCGTTTACAACTCCTTATCCAGCTAAACCCATAAACCAAACCAATCAAAGGCCAAGTATAACCGCAAGGTTTAGGGAAATCTATTGGCTTTGATGGGCTATTGATCTCACCCTCCAGAGCCAAGGTTTCTATGGCTAAGAGGCTTTACAAAAAGGTTAAAAAGTATAGAGTGATTTGAAAAGAGCTGCTTATCCCATTAAGGGGTGTAAATTAGTTGCCAATTAAATTCCTATAAAGGATAGAATTTCAACCAGAATCTTTCCACCTAATATTTGTTACAATACCTTACTTTAATCATTCACACCCATTTAAGCAAACGTGCATTGTTTGTATTTCCCAATTAACAATGATGCACTCCTTTGTACTTGGGTATCACATAAGACACACCGACTCTAAGTGAGATACATTGCCGTCTGTGGTTGTGATAAAACAAAATGCTGGAATGTTCAAGATGTATGGATGATACTTTCACAAAGGACTGTATACCTAAGTCATGTTTTACATCAAGGGTTAATTCTTCCAGAAGATTGGAGCATACTAGAATTATGGGACTTATGCTGTGCTCCTATTCACAAGAGCTTTTGTAGCAAGTAACCATTTGCTTGAAATTAATATGTGGAAACAGGAAGCAAATGGCTGAGTACTCTGCTTAAACTCATTAGCAAGCCCAGCAGGGGGATTTGCTCCCCAGCTATCAAGGAATTCTGGGCAGATTTTCATTATGTATTCTCTCCTAATGCCTCAAGTCTATATTTGGTTGAATAAAAGCATTTAACTGCAAGAGATATGAAGATTGGAAAACGGAATAGCAATGGCTCCAGTTTTATGCCTCCAGTTGTGCTTGGCACATTTAAAAACAGCATTGTCCCTAAACAAGCAATGTTGTAAAACTTAAATTGAATTCCAAGAAAATTTGGTGATTGTGAACATTTGTTTTTATTCTACTTCTCTGCCAGAAGCCTTTAAAATACGGATTTAATTACACATCAAACACTACAGAATTAGTTTTTGCTATTTTGGAAGCAGTTTTTTGTCCTCCCTACCAGATGATAATACACAAGTTAAGTCATAATCTGTTGGTCTTTGAGTCTATGTTCATTATTTTGGTTCCATTGTATCATCTGTTCATTTTATTCCTCGGATTTAGTTTACTAGTGTCAATTTTACCTCTTTGCCTCAGTTTCTTATTATTTTACAGCTTTTTCCCATCTGCTCATTTACTCCCCTGTACAGTATGTTTTGAATTTGTTCTTTTCTGCCGTACACCTGAATTTCTCCACTGTGGGACAATAAAGGATATTTCTGTTCTAATCTAAAAATACTCCTTGATCTGCTTGCATCGTCAGATCCTCTGTTGTACTCACCCTGTTCTTGTGGTCCTGTTCTGTTCAAGCAAGTGTTTTCACTGGGTCCTAAACAACACCAAAACATGACTGAAGGATCTTACTACTGGGACCCAACAAAGAGATTCTCCAAGCAGGATATTCAGAGAATGTGAGAGGTTGTGAGGCTCCATATCAACACGGTTGCTCAGCCCTGCACTGCATGGAGCTGCCTGGGTGTAGTAGCTGACAGCATGTATATGCTGAGGAAGTTGGCCCCTCTGCTGGTTGAGATGCTGGGAGAGGTGGAGATGGCCCACTGGAAAACTCTTGCCAAGACACCCCCCCCCCCCCTACCTCCCGCCTCCTCGACTGCAACTTCATCTTGTTCTGGAGTTCTAACCACCAACCTCTCCTCTGCGCACACCCAGGCTTGTTCCCTGTGATCACAAGCCTCTTGTTTCGGCAGTCACCTCCTCACTGGCAGGACTCTCAGCTGACTTCAGCTCGGTGGGTCCGTTTGATGTCATCACTCCAGTTTCTGAGCGGTTGGGTATGCACCATCTTCAGGTGACAGGATGGTATTTGGTGAATCATAGTCCGCTCCTTGCCTCCTAGCACCTGCTTCTAACCTCAAGCTGCTAGTTACCAGGCTACTAGGCCACTAGTACTACTTTTACCACACTGCCTCAGTTTCCTGTTTTTCTACAGCTGTTTCCCATCTGCTCATTTACTCACCTGTGTAGCATCCAGTAGTGATAGTCCTCGATATAAATACTCATTGCTTCAGTTGCTCCATGTCAGATCCTCATCTATGCATTTGGGTCCCCAACAGCAGCAAAACATGACACCTATGCTGCCTCTTTGCATCTTTCTGTTTGTTGCAGAGGTGTTTCAGAGTGTAAAACAATCTTAGATTCAGTGTGACAAATGTCATTGCAGCCAACACATTCCAGTAAGGACAATGCTAGAGTAGGAAACGGTAATGTTATATAACAAAACAACCATTGTTTTAAAGGCTGTGATATTGAGGCGATCGATCAAGGACAACAACGCCTGTATTTGGTTTTGGCGCCACTTTTGTGAACAGATCAATATTTATCTGCTTATGATGCTTTGAAAACAGCCTTTCAGCTTAGTGGTTTGCTTGCCCAAGGACATAATCCATCTGCTTTATGTTCCCTCAAACTAATTAAATTGGTTAGTGTCTGTCTTGAATGGTTAGCTTTCTTCTGTTTGTTTCTAGATGAGAAAAGTGTACCTGTATATTTTGGTCAAATGTTTCTGTAGTGGGACTTTTCAAAAAGAAAGCATAGAGCAGCATAGGTGGTTTATAACATATATATTTTTAACAATTTCTGCATGGAATTAGATCTGGTCACAATTGCACAAGTTAAGTACTAAGGCAACCCATTTAGAGGAATAGTTAAATCAAGGAAAATGGCTGCATCTTGTTGAAGTGTTGCGAGAAAGTAAATAGTTTTACTAGAACCTCTGATGCTTCGGAATTGAACAGATTTGAAAAGTAGCGCTAGATGTTGCTCCTTAAAGGAGCTATAAGTAAGATATTTACTGTAAAATCAAACTAAATCATTCTCATTTGTCACCTGGGATGGAAGTAACATTCCCTATAAACAATCAGTCCTCTCCATCAACAATGTCTTAGTCAAGTTCTTCTCCTTTCAAACATAGAGGTACGGTCTAAAACTACTTCAGTTCAGAGTGTAGCCTTTGTTTGCTTCCTGGTACCTAAGCCAATCATATGAGAGATCCCAGGGTTCACAAAACAGAGCGTAGCATTTGATATTTTATTTTGGCAAAAGAGCAGCAGCCTGCTAACATGGAAGCCAGTGAGAGAAGCAGACCAGAAATAGAACAAAATCATATACCTATCCTGTGGAAGTAAAAAATTCAGTGGAGTTTTATAGCCACAGGGCCATTTGGTAAATGGCTGGTCTCCATGAAGGGCATTGTGTATGGGTTGATCCAATTTTAACCACTAGGTGTTTTTATTACGTATAGTACCTTTAAAGTGCAAACTATTAACCAAAAGTCTTTGGTGTGGGCTGTTTAATAGAAAATAGTAGATGTGTATTTTTTGCAACATGTGTTATGCTCAATGCTTAACTTCACAATAATCTCCAGAGGCTCTAGAAATAGCCCTACAACAGAGGAAGCTTTTTTTTTATCAGTTTGTTCAACTTTCCAAGTTATAGGATCATATTCCCAACAGGTGAAAGAAGAAGCAATTGCTCTCTCCACAATAGACTTACAAAAGACGTGGAGCATCTTTCTGCAAACACTGAAGGATCTAAGCTTACTAAACAATTGTCTACTCCGTTTTGTTCAACTATATTTTGTGCAAAACTCCTTCCAGTTCATACATGATATGCCTAGTGCACGTGCAAAGGAAAACTTGCCCATGTTGACTTCTGGTTAATGACTGTAGATATGATGATAAACAGTATATCATATGTGAACTTACCAATGCAATTTCTGTTAAAGGTTAGAGCTAAAGTAAATGTTCAGTTAGTTATGCAGCTTATGATAAAATTTTTGTATTGTGGCATGAGAACACAGAACTTATGAACCAGAAAAGGACTGAAGACATTAGGACTGGAGAGCAACAGGGCTTGAAACCCTTCAGTTGAATACTGTTCATAGGAGTTATAAATGAAAAAGTTTCCGAAAACAACTGTGCCTCCTCTGTTCTCTGTTTTTTATTTGCCACACTCTTTTCTGAGTCATTACATTCTTTAGCATTTTACTATTGTGTTTTCTAGCAGAAGCAATCAATAGTGAGCATTTACATGATCGCTCTGCATAATTTCAAAATCATTTACCATTTGTTTCAGCACAAATGCTGTTTGACTAAAAAATTCTCAGTGCGCCTGGATGTGGACAATAGGTAGAAAATCTAGAGATTGCAAAATATTCAAGTTGGTTTGAGAACAGATCCTAAATATGTGTCCATCAGACACATATTTAGGATCTGTCCTAAATAGGACTCATATATTACTTTGGTTTCAAAAGTGTGGAAAGACATCATCTCATGAGAAATTCTTGCTTCCACATCACCGTACAATATATTTAACACTGAAGCATACACAGGTAAGCCAGACTCACAGTGATTTATTGCACACATGCACTGATGCTACAGAATCAACTGTATCAACCATAAGTTAACTGTATGCCTTCGTCTGATTTATTTTATAAGTAAGTTACCATTTGTGTACACTGATTTGAGTTTTGGACTATTCAGAAGAAGAGCCAATAAAAAGTGATTCACATACTTCAAAGATGAGGTAGGACTTTAGCATTTTTTTTTAACAAGAATTTCATTAGGAAACAGTGGTTATCCACTTCTTACGAGTAAGCTTAAATAACTAACAATCCTGATTACTAACCGATATGAACAAACAGCAGAAGTACATATATGAACTGTAAGATGGAACTATTTCACAACTCTGAGACACCCCTAGGAAGAAGTAAACATGTGGGACTTTTCTATTCGCAGAAACACCACTGAATAGATATTTGTATTGTTCACTGTAAAATTCTTACTGTTGTGTTTTTAGGTAGACAATTTTAAGATCTGTCCAGGGGCAGCAGATGAAAAACAGCCTTTTGGCTAATTCTGGTGCATTTGCAGGAATGCTAATTATTTGACACTGTCCCTGTCAAATAAATAAATACAATTAAAATTAAAAACATGTAACTTTTGTGTTTTACCTGATTGCGTGCCATAGATTCATTGCTGCAACTGAATATTGTTCTCCTAAAAGCATAATTCGCTGTTTGTTGATGTTACTTACATTATATAGTCATTTAATCACCATTGACCCAGGTATGCCCATTGGGTTTCACCAGAGTGTAAGTTAATCTGCCTAAAAGAGACTGCGGCACATCAAGGTTGCCAGCGTTTACAAAGGGCTTGTGTGAATTTCAATTGGATGAGATGAGTTGCGACAGTTGATATAGAGAGCTGTTGTGCTGATGAAATGGATTCATTGTGACGGCTGAGGATAATGAGCTTTACTCAATCAGCTTGAGAGGCCTTCCAACTGCCATGTCAATTGCTACCTTGTTGACTGTCGGGGGTCTATCAGGGACAGAAAGGACACACAGGCAGAATACTGTTGTTTGGCTTTGGTCTGTCGTGGCCTAACCCCGAATCAGCGGCACTGAAAAAAACACCTTAAATGTTCAGGTCCAGCATGGGGACATTTTTGGAGAGAATCATCACAATTTGTCCTCTAAAGAGATTACCCTTCTTTTTAGAGGTTTTGCTAAACAACTACATGTTGAAGAGATAATATAGTAAAATGAGTATCATTTCTAAATATCTGAAAAGACTGCATGGAAATGTAATGGATTATTTCATTTCTCTATCCTATTTCCAACTTTCAAATGAAACAAAATTCCACACATAAAAAAATGCATCAGGTTATAAATGAAAATGATAAAAAAAGAAAAATTCTAATTATAAAGGAATCGATAGCGAAAAGAAAAGGGTTTTTGTTGTACTCTGAGAGGTTATTAAGTCTTTCTATTTAAATAATGCACTTTCATTCCAGTATGTAGGACAGCGACTTTGCTGCTATGTCTAACAGTCAGCAGTTTGTGGTACAGCGTGGGTGCTCTGGAATAGCAGCAAATACAATACCTCTATGAATCACTTTGCTCTGACAATTTCCTCAGAGAGAAAACAATGGAGAAAATTTCAATTTCATCCAAGAAACAGATGTCCTTGTGTGGGAGGTGCAGTTACACCCAAACAACATTTTTAGTCAAACCAGTTGCTGTCGACCTGGTCCAGATCATGGTCCAGATCATGGTCCAGATCATGGTAAAACAATAACACTGCTTTGTAAGAGAGGTTCACGCCTCACAGTCTAATGAGAAACTTGAAGTTGTTTTTGGGGATTTAATGTAATCGAGCAACCCCAATTTGTCTAAAAGTTTATAATTTCAATTTTTTTTTTTTGTACAAATAAAATCTGAAAAGTGTGGCATACAGTTGTAAGTACTTTCACTAAGCCATATATTTGCTTTAGGTACAATTGTAACTCTTATTCAAATAATCTTTTTACCTGGAAATCAGAGAACGGGGGAGTGTGTGTGTCGCAATGGTACTTTTTTCACAGGACACATCTTGGATCCGTGGGGGAAATGGTCCACGGTGTGCCTCTCCATTTTACCCATCGAGGACGTAGAAGACATGTACATGTTTGGATTATTGATACTCGGATTTCTTCTTTTTGGATTTGGAGGATTTCTGATGTATCAGCAACTTCACAGAGTGCTGGCAGCGAATATGGCCCTGATCAGGTTGCCGGCGGCTTACGATGCGATCAATAAGAATGAACAGAACAACAAGCTGAATGAGCTGAGCCGTAGACTGGCTACGGTGGTTGAACTCAAAGGCGAGATGGGGTCAAATCTGGAAGTGAAAATGCAGAAAAGCCTAACTAATTTGGAATATTGGATTCGTGGAGTCAGCGATGATGAAAAGACTTAAAAGCTGAGAAAAAAGTTGGTTCGGCTTGTATTTTAATTAGGCTCTCCCACCATCTAAAAACTCCCCCTGGATGCTATGACGAAATGGCACAGAACTACCCCCCCCCCCCCCCCACACACACACACACACACACACACACACACACACACACACACACTTCTTCCTCCCCTGCAAACATCTGTGGATGTGTTAAGCTGGGGCTTGAGTGATAAAGACTTTACAATGTAGGAAGGACACTTGCCTGCTGACGGCGTTCATGGACATACAAAACTCCACACAACAAGCACACACTACTGACTCGCATTTATATCATGAACTTACACACGACTGGTCTCCAATGTTTACCCTCTGCTTATATGTGTCTCGTCTTATTTGTGCTTCTCGTGCCAAGGTATTTGATATCTCAAACGGTATTTGGTTCTCCCACCTTCCTTTTTGTGGCCCCTATCTTTCCACAGAGTAATGGCAGCGCCCTGTGGGCACCGTGTAAGCGGTGTCCTTGGCAGCATGGCCTCAGTAAATCGTCTCCCCCTGAAATGTTTTATGATGTATGTGATAGCGGTTGTACTGAAACAGTAATTTCCCTCTGGGATTATTAAAGTATTTCTGATTCTGATTCTGATTCTGATTCTGAGTTAAGTCTCTCCTTTATTTCCCCATGTAGAGACTGAGATTTGTGACTTTTGATCGTTGGAAAATTGCTCATCCAGTCAGACTGGATAGAGACAGTCTACTAATATCAAGTTCCAAGTCTCTTAATTAATTCCCCATTATCTGTACTTTGAGTGGGTCAATTTAACTTGAAAATATGCTTTGATGTAAACAATTTTATTCTAGCTCTGGGTGTGTGCTTGTAAATAAAGGGGAAGCTTTACCCCAGTACTAAGCCTTTGGTAACCTCTAATAGGTTTTCTTCCATTGTTGGTCTCTTCTAGTGAGTGCACCTTCTTACACATCAAGTCATGTCCCATACATGACTTGAAGTGGGATTTATTTTGGCTTTCTATCAATGCCAGTTTTCCTCTATACCATACCATACCATACCATACCATACCATACCATACCAGCCATTTTTATAGACGACTTTAAACACCCACAGAGCCAAAGTGCTGTACACAGAAAAAATAAAGCTGTATTTATTATTTTTTTCTATACATGTAATGTTCTGTTCTGGTTCATGATGTTGTTGTTGTTTTGGTTAAGTTAACTTTCCTGCCTTAGGGGTTATTTCTGTTTCTAGTACTGTATTGGATTCATGTTTAGCCTTAACTGTTTTAGCTATCTGGTCTTCTTTATTAGATTTGATTAAAGCTTGTGTTCTGTTCAGTCTTAGCCTTGTTTTCTATCTTGGGTTTTCTCTTTATGGCTATTTTTACTCTGTAGTTGGTCACCTTAGTTTCTGTCCCATCAGCCTCTCTGTCACTTCCCCTTCCTTGATCACTCTCACCTGTTCCTAGTTAATTAGAAGTCACTTGGTTTCACCTGTCCATCTGTCTATTTAAACCCTCCTCAGTTTTCTGTTTGTTGCTGGAACTTCTCACACACGTTTCATCGGTAAGAGCCCTTCAGCATTTGTATGTAATACCTGACCAGTTTCTCTGTTTTTTGAATCTGTCCCAGTTTTTGTTGTCACCCGGATGTTTGCTCTGTACACCTTTTTGGATTGTTTTTTGTCTACCTTCCTGACCCATCATCTCCTCAATAAATCCCGTCAAGCATTATTTTAGTGTCTGGCTGAATACCGGGTTCATCTCCTCATAATTCATTACAATACACTATAGTTACCAGGGTTATTTTGTCTAATTCTCTTATCATCTTCAGCTTGCCAGATTTGTCACTATAAGTGGGCTGCTAAGTCTTGGTAGTTTTGCAGTTGTGACATTCTCTATCCATTTTCCCATAAAGGATTTAACATTGCATGTTCAACTCATGGAATAATGTTTAATAACAAAACCTATCTTTAAACTTTCTTGCAGCTTTATCCTTGACATGTCCCTTTGACCCCAAGTAGGGATTAACATGGAGATTAATATATGTATGCTGAGAATGAATTACATAATGGTGAATTCAATTTACTAAGTAGGGGATTTAATAGCAATTAACTACATAAAAGTTTGTGGTTTTGTAATCTATAAAAAATGTTATGGGCTTCAAGGCACTGTGGATATAAAATACAAGACAAATTGGTCGAGAATAGTGAAAACAAAATCAACTATTTACATTTTTGCTCATTCACATCAGTGTCTAAGTAACAACGAGCCAATGTTACATGTCAGGTTGCATATTGTTTTAAAAATACATTAATGGAAAACATCAATTGTTTTTTCCTTTTTGTTTGTTTTGTTTGGTAGGAATGTGTTTGCTTTCTGGGCTAGTCTTCATCCTGGCATGTCATTCTCAGGTGCACAGACAAAACAGTCCTCAGGGATTTGCACACAATTTATTGATTCCCGGTGTGGCTAAAACTAAGAGGCTGATTAAAGAGTGATGATACTGGCCAGAGCAGATTTTTTGGTTGATACAGATTTTCAAGTAATTATTAGAATGTGCTTAAGATATTTTCAGTGTCTATTAGTTTATAATTGTATTGTTTTGTTTGCTCTTTGTCTAGTGTAAATAGAGTTGTATTTTTCCATTTTCATTTGATGCAACCCTAATAATAGTACTTCCAAATGTAGGTTCATTTGTATTTAATATGTTTGTCATTTGTTGTTGGGTGTTAGTGGTTCTGTTTAGTTACACTGCTGGCTACAAAATAAATAAAAAAAAAAACAAGAAGCTCCCACAGATCTCACATTGCTTTGTTTGTTTTTAAAAGTGCTTCTTGTATTTCTTGGCAAAACTGTAAAAGTAGCAGAGAACTAAATGTTGAAGTGAAAAACCTGAGAGATTGTTGATAGTGCCACCTGAGAGTCACGTATTGTGCCATTACGCATGTTTTTAAGTTATTTAATGTCTATTAAATAACTCTCAATCTATTAGATATTGTCCAGTGAATATCAGCCCAAGCAACTGATATTAGGACAATAGTTGAAAGGATGATTCGAGCACAGGCATTCTTTTAATGCAAACTCACATGGAATAAAGGATGGCAACTTATCTTCAAGTACAAACATTTATTAGCAGAAATAAAATTAACATCCAAAGAACACCACTATAGAATGTTGTTTATCTGAGTTAACACTGTATTTCAATCATTGGTCCTCTCTACTAGGCTAATGAAACTTAACTAAACTATTAAGCAAAATTAAGATTAAAGAAACTAAGAAATTATGTACACACAAAAGAAGAAAAGTAATAGTTGAAAACCATCATCATACGAATGGTTCAGTGAATCTTGGGTTTACTGCAGATCTAAGTTAGATATCAAAGTTCATCTTAAAGAATGTGAAATGAGCTATATTATCTTAACTAAGTTAGAAAAACATTTAGGATGTGTTCAACCCATTCATAATGCAACTCCAAGTTAGATAACACATTGTTTGAGGAAATAACATTTTAAAGCATGATCTGCTAAAAAAAAAAAAAATCAATAACCTTTAGGACACTTGATTTTTATTAATGTAATTATTTCCCAGGAAATAATTAAGAATCAAAATAGTAACTTAAGAAGCTAGAGGGCGCTGTAGGACAATCACCCATAAATAATGTGTAAGGGCACATCCGGGCAGTGTTGCCATTAGCTTAATGAGTTTATCTTAAGTCACACAAAACACCGTAACACTGTGAGACAATGGAAGAGCAAAATGAAAACATATTTAAACATGTTTAAACAAACCATAGTTATGTTCAACTAGGGTTAGTAACACGTTATTAAGGGAGGCTAAAAGCGGCTAATGCTAGCGGACATAGAGCTTAGAGCTTAATGTAAAGTACTTTTAAGATATATTTTGTATAATAAATATATATATAAATATATAATAGTGTAATTAGCAAACCGGAAGACACAAACTTTAATGTCCCATCAATGTTGAAAACCTTATGGAAATAAAGTTTGTCATAACTGTAAAACACACCCAAAACACATCAGCATAGCATTGTTTCGGAAGTAGCTTAGCCTGTGAGCTCCTGAGCTTAACCTCAGTAAAAACGTTAAAACACATTAAAAGTAAACAATTTAAATGGCTTAATCTCATCCTAATTTGCCCTACTAAACTCTGCCAAACCTCTGCCTCTGTGTCCGTTCGGTTGACCTTGGGGCATCCAGTTGGAAGCAGTTGGAGCCGGTGGCGAGAAAGCGACTCTCGGGGTGAAAGCACTCGTTTAAGAACCAGGTCTGGATGAGCTTTACATCTTAGAGCTTCTGCTCTAGATCTCTCTAAGATCTCTGCACACCTTAGAGAGATCAACGCTGATTTTATTTTGTTGTTGACCTCACAGAAAACAGACTTTACTTAGCTTGATCCAGCCTGCACATGATGGTGCGTCTCCGAACCCCATGAAGGCCTATGGTCACGTTGCCTCTCCTGTGTAGACCTTCTCCTTACAAGGTCCACGGAAAAGAGGAAGATGACAGCGTCTCCCCTGTGCCGCTGAAACAGTGGGCAAAGATATTGATTGGTCCGGGCAGGTGAGGTGAGGGGGCAGTTCCTTAGGGAGTGAGCTTCTTATAGCATTAGAAACGGTCTGATTCTATCTCACTTGGCTGATTTCCCAACACACTGATGTTTTTGCATCATAAAACCATTTTGCATCATTTTAGTTGTCCTGGAGCTCTTTATTAGTTTTCTAATCCTTTTAACCTTTGTAGTTATTTTGAAAGGAACAGCTGCGCCATATCAGTTTACATACCACACACAGAGGTATTGATTGTAAAAAGCAGAGAAAAAAAACTATTTTGTGTTTTGTTGTTGGGTATATATTGGTAGGGCAGCACAAAATCTGGTCATCAGTCAATGGGCTGACAGCCTACTGGTACCACCCCTGTTTTTTTGTAATGTGTAATATTCTTTCTTTCTGGTAATGTGCAACATACAACATTTCAGTTTCAGGTAATATCCTCAAAGCTACAATAGGACACAAGTTCTATATATGGAATCAGAGGCAAGGTGAGAACTTGGAGTCATGTATCAGTGCGATTAAACGTAAAAGTTGCAAATCTGAAGAACCTACCAATGAACTTGTCTGTGAAAGTAATCAGTGGGATCATCAGTCACTCTCTCGGGATTTCCCAAGAGAGTAAAAGACAGTGAGGTGACACTCTTGAGCCATTTCAATCTGTCTCCTTCGTGAAATAACAGAGAAGGGAAGAAGAACACCAGCCTTTCCAGCAAGAAATATAAAGCTATAAAGCTTTAAAAAAGCTAATACAAAACAATAAGCAGCACTAAAACCTAGAAAAATGCTCTTGGGTTATTACAAACTGCCGTAACAGCTAACAGGGAAAAGTGTCCATCTTTTCGACAGCAAAGCCACAACTGTGAGAAACTGAATCCTTTTAAAAGCTGCTGTAGTAGTGAAATGTTAAATACTTCATTCAAAAAAATTCTCAGACAGTCTTTGCTCTAAGTTGCATTGGATCAACAAGCAGAAGGCCAGAAGAACACATACCAAGTGCATGGTGTTGAAGCTCAGAGTTTAGCGTCAAGTACTGATGACAAGAATGAAAGATTTGTCACAGTGCAAATGGCATAACTGGTGAAATTCACAGGCCAGCTAACAGCTTTGCCATGGCCTGGGACAACACTGTTTTTAGTGTCCCCCATCACCACACACAGAAACACAATGTTTCTCTCCATGGGTTCTTTCATGCTCTGGAAATCTCTCATAAAGCTTTCTGTATTTTATGTAGGATATGTTGGATATGTCCTATGTAATTTAATGCGCCATTCTACCTTTTTCAATTTCCTAAGAGAACAACCGGCATAATAGCCAAAATAAGGCATTTTCTGAGCTGCTGCTTACCATTCAGTGCCTTGTATTTTTCCCATCCATTGTGGGAGGTATAATTGGTGAAATACTTTGGGAATTCCCTGTGCTCTATATCTGCTTGCAGTTCCTTTGCCCTCTCTCAGAAAGGCATCACTTTTGTCATTACACGTATGAGGTTCTCTCAATCAGAAACATTTTTGTCAACAGTAGTGCAGGATGGTGGAAATTAAGTGGCTCATACTCTCCAACCAGGCAGCCAGCCACTCCATCTCCAGTGTGACTGTTATCTGTTGTGGGCAAGGGCAAAACTTTGGGTCTACCGTTAGTGAAGTTAAGTTCTCTGTCTATTTATTTAATCATTTAATCATTTCATTTGGTAAAAGGATTCAGGATAATTCAACGTTCCTGTATTGTGATCCTTTTACTGTGATCTACTTAACTTTCCTGTTTACCTTGTATTTACTCTGAACCTTTTATATCTCACATCAGTTCAACAGTTCAAGAGGCTTACCTTTGTAATAATTTTTTCCTCATTCAATACCAACTATTTTACATAGATTTTATTCAATGCCTGTAATTTGGTTGGGAAAAATTGCAACATTCAATAAATTCAGCCATAAGTAATTAGACAAGAGCAGACTAAGACTAAAAATGTTTACATGGACAATTGGTATATTTAGATCTCTAGGTCATCGGTCTCTACTTTTGTTCTTTCTCCTCTTTTGTTATGTACTTTCTGCTCTCTCTCTCTCTCTCCCTGTTTTTACCTCACTCCTCTCTTCAATCTATCATAACAATGGCCCAGTTCATCTTCAAATGTCTCACAAAAAAAGTTTGAAAGCATTGTTTAAAAAATCTGGATAACAGTTAATAGCAGAGCCGAATGCTCCCCCACCCCTGGGGTCAGGGTAGTCCTGAGCCCCGATAAAAAAAAAAAAAAAAAAAAACAACCACAAAAAACATATTACCTGTGGCATCTCTGCATTTGGGGCCAAAGAGGCCAGGCCCCACCACAGGTTGCCTTGGAGCTCTATGTTCACAATAATCAGTGGGATAGGATCGTTATTTATAGAGCAATATTGTAAAAAAAAGACAGATTCCCTTAACAACAAAATTTTGTTATAAACATTTGTGTCTATATATCTAGGTCTGCCAGAAAACTGACAAGCTCAATAGGCTAAACCCTCTTGAGGCACTTTGATATTGGGGCAGGCCCACCAACGCTTGTTTAAATAATTAACATTTGAAATGGCAGTGTACATCCCAACACGCTCTCAGTAGACAGCCGTGGGGCACAAATCCTCTGGTCCCAAGCTCGGATCATCCAATAAAATTATTGGAATTGCATATGTTAGGTTTACGTTCTGCTGGATGGTGTGCGACCATCTAGGCAAGGCAGTTTTTGTTTGTTCCTACATAACAGGCTCTGAAGGTAGGCTGCTAATGCTAATTCATAACTAGCACCACAAGTCCCTTGACAAAAATATAGAAAGCTTTCCTTTTTATTTCATTACTAATTTTTTACACATGCTGTTTCTAATTTCCAGAGTCAGGTAAAAACTGCTTGACAGGGGAGGTGACAGTAAGAGCTCGGTGTTACCACTCCATGAAAAAATCCGAGGCTCCTCACCAACTGAGAGTAGGGATAGCACTAAGTGTTATCCATCCTGTTGGACTTGCTTCGCTGTTCCAAGTTCAGTGGAACATGTTCTGGGGTTTAAAAATGCCGTCTTTCATTCCGGAATACAATTATACAGCTTGTAGCTGTAACAATGACGTATATAAACAGGGCTAAGCAGGCTGAAAAGGTGGCAAGGAAGCTGAGGGTTAGGTTATTGAACACAGAGCCATACGTTTAGAGGCAAATAATTCTATAAAATGAAATGCTGTGCAAGAACATTTGAAATTTATGTTTATTACTCTAAGAGGACCTATACAGCTCACCTATCCCTGCTTTCAAGCACAAAACCTAAACTATTTTGTGCTCAATATTATTGTTTAAAATTGTCTGATTTGTAATTCTCTGCTTCGGTGATGCAGTGAGTGATGCAGTACCAGTTGTGCTGACAAGGAGTTCCTGTTCTTGTGCAGTTGGGAAGGCAATGTGAAACCATTTAGTTGCCCTCCTGTACCAAGCTGCATATTATTCACAGAGTGGGGTGTCAGCTTTGCCACCTGCCCTATCATGCACTGACAACGAACAAAAGTGGTACAAACCTCGAACCATGGTTTGTGTGTTTTGTTTTTTGTATTTGTATTTCATTTTCTTAAGTAATAATGGTAATGTACATTTGCAGTGACCAATAAAATGGATTATCCTTATAAGTTATTCTTTATTCACTTTGTAGGGAGTAAAGCATAGACCAGTGGTCAGTACGGATGTTGTCAAGGCCAAATTAAGGGCCTTTTCAAGAAGTGGAATAAGGCAAGGCAAGGCAAGGCAAATTTATTTATATGGCACAATTCAGTGCTGTGCAAAGTGCTTTACATGATTAAAATGTAGGAAAATAAAACAGAATAAAAGCAAGTAGGAATAAAATGTAGAAACAAAATAAGGTATTCTGAGCTTTGCATTTTGTGTATGCTCTCCTCTAAGTTTGTCGCTGTTTATGACATGTCATAGTTTAGCTTATCAGAGGGCTGTTTCACAATGCCAGGAAGGCGGATTAAGCCAGGATTTTTAGAAGAATGTTGGCTTTCTTAAACAGGAATCGGTTTCACAAAAGCAGTAACATCAGTTTCCATGGTGATTTATTCTGTGCAGCTAGCCTGCTCCAGACCAGGCTAACAGACAGTCTTAGTTAATCTTGGTGCCTTATCTATTCCGTCAGCATCCCACCAATAAAAAATCAGTAAGTTATGTCTGTGATTTTGTTTACTTTCTTTCTTTTTTTTGGTATTTCTCAGCCCATATTGAAATTTCAGGGGAATATTTCAAGACTCCTTTTTTACATTGTAACAGTTAATTATGTAAAATTTACTATGATATCATTACATTTGGTTTCATTCAAATATTCACTGTAAATCTAGATACTTTTTTTATATCCTCACTATACAAGGGATACAGTTGTCAGCCCCATCCACTCTAAACCCTCCACCTCACTATGCTGCATTTGAGCCAGAAGTTCTACCCTTGATCTGCGGCATGAACATCTCCCTGGATAAACCTCTTATGGATGTTTTGTGTCCTATCACCATCCTCCATGGTTTCCTCATGGAATAATTACCCATCAGGATGCACCACCTTGTCCAAAACTGCCACTGGATGACTACCTCATGACACCAACTGACTGTAGTTTTGTACCAGCGAGCCAGGAACAACTCCATCTGCAGTCACTGCATGTGACATTGACCCAGTCCCGGCTAATTGAAGCTTCAACAAGAGGTCAAAGTGCAGCGCCTGAATGGGATCAAATGAGAAAAGAGAAGTTGACAGCATCTCACTTCAGAGAGGTGTGTCATGTGCGAGGAGATAAATCCGCTGACAACCTGGCTGAGAGGATCATAACGGGGAGTAAGAGCAGCTGCTCACATGAAGAGAGGGCTTGACATTGCAGCAGGAGCTTTGAAAGACTATGTGACCATAGAAAATGTCAATGCGACCCAGTGTGGGCTTGTTGTACATCTGGATGTACCATGGTTGGGAGCATCACCTGATGGGCCGGTGTATGATCCAATGGAGAGGCCTGCATTTGGCTTGGAGGAAATTAAGTGTCCCAACGCTCAGAGCTACATTGACTGTGGACATCTAACGCTGGAAGAAGGCCAGCACAAATTTAAGAAGAGTCAGTCTTATTACTGGCAGATGCAGGGGCAGCTGCTTATCAGTGGAATGTCATGGGATGATTTTGTTGTATGTGCCAATGATGACGTGTTTGTTCAGCGCATTCATGGGGATGATCCAGCGGTGACCATTCTAAAACAGTGTTGTGATTTGTTTTTATACTTAACTCCCCAAATACCTATCTGCAAATTAAAAGTTAACACAAAGGTGTAACTTCTCAGTATTACCTGTCCTGTTCAAACGCTGTTCACCAATAACACCAGTGCGTATTTTGAGGCATTACGTGGAAATCTATGCTTTCAAATGATACGTTGACACTGTAAAATTGAATTACTAAATTGTTTGTCAATATTTAATTGCACTGTATTTTATATTTTGAAGTTATGTTTTATATATCAAATGTTTGGATTGTTAGACTTTGGATTGTTGCTTGTTGATTTGTTTCTGTAAAAAACATTTTTTATATATGTATAACAGGTGTTTGAGACATCAAATATTAAACAGTAAATGTTTCACAAAATCAAAGTGTTGGTCTTAACTAGGCTATATATGTTAAAACTGAACACAAAATAGATTATACAGTATAATAGATTGTACAAAAGTAAAACGACTTAGATCATAACATTAAATAAATCACTGTCAATTATATTAACAGGGAGCAGATTATTTACAATCAGTTAAGACAGCTCTGTATGTACAATTCATTTTCTTGCCCAGGATTTACTCAGGGGACCATTCTGGTAGTTCACCAAAACACAGGCCACAGCAAAAAGTTGGTTTATGCATTCAGTCAGGGACAAGGGGACCTCACTATTGAAGCGCTTGTGCTCCTTCACCTTTCTGATGACCCGGTTCACATGAACCCTAGCCTCACAATGAACTCTGTCTCCCTAACCTCTGCTCCTGACAGCTGCTGCTTTTTCTTCAGGAAGGCAGGTATATAGACTTTGCAGGGAACAAGATCCTTAACAAGTAACCCCTCGTCCATCATAAGAGCCACGGTGGGCTTGAGAAGAGGTACCGGACCAGACTGCTTTAAAATCTCCCGGTCTCTGATGCTGCCTTCATATAACGTGACAAAAATGTCACTGCACCATGGGGGGCCATGCCAATGAGTCCCTTAAAAGTGCTGTGGGACTTGTAGCTGCTGCTCTGCAGCAGGAGGGAGTCTGGTGTCTGGCAGCGTAGCACTGTGCACTCCAGGATGACGTGCGTGTCGGGTACTTTGAAAAAAACATCAGGCAGATTCTGCTTAACAGTCTCATCATCCAGCCAGATTGCACCAAGCACAGTGTAAAGAAAATTAGCCCAAGTGGTGATGATTCTGCTCACAGGGGACTGGTGGATCTTAAATTTGTGAGCCAGGTCTTTCTGCATCGAACCCAATGACAAGTATTTCGTGAAGAGGAAAAACTCAGCAATGGGCTGGAGAGACTGCAAAAAACAAAAACAAACAACAGATTTAAGATTCTACATGCCCAAACAGTAGAATCACCACACTGTGTAACGTTTGCTTGTAGCTAAAACATTGATACATACTATTTGAATAACAGAGAGGAAAAGTGGTCTGAGCTCTGGTCACACACACAATGTCGTTTGTGGCCAGTTCAGGTGGGCATAACTTGCAAATCTGTTAATAGAGCAATATATGTTTAGAATGCAGGAAAATAGAAGCAGTTATGTAAATTGAGCACTTTTCAACTTTTGCATATGTGATTATTGATCCAGTAGGTGTCACTGTTTTATTATATATTTAAATATATCAATTGCCGTTATGAGCTTTGCTTTGGCATTGCTTATCAAACTGTAAATTGCATTATTTTGACTATAAAACACACAATGGCATTATAAAAAGCAAGAATGACATCAACTTAAATTAATGATACATATAGCACATACAATGTCAAATTACAATCATTTTCATATTAATCTGACACCATTCAACAACAATACTAAAGAGAGAAGCCTTGTTCTTGATTCACTTGCATAGATTTCTTGCCTTTCATTGCCAAACACTTTATCATGATTATGTATTATTTAACAATTAGGTGTAAAGCCAGGTGCTGATGCTCTGTCCATTAATTAGTATTTAACTCACCATGCAGCCCATTTACCTTATATAAAACCTGATGTCTTCATCAGAGGCAGCAAACCTTTCCAAGCCAAACTTGTTGCTGATGGCCATGTCTTCATCTGGCTCTGGAATGAAGCAATCTCAGACTGGAGCTCATCAATTGTAGAGAGGGCTCAATCCTGTACACCTGGCTCTGCAGTGGAGGAGCAGTAGTCATGGTAAGGACACACCACTTCCATTTCCTCCTCCTGGCCATCGTCAGGAGAATCTGGATGACGTCTCCACCAGGGCGAGGGGTGGGAAGAGATAAGTTATTCCGTTCAAAAAGAACAGGAACAGCTCCATTAAGCAACTTGCAACATCCTTGCTGGTTTGATGGCTCCCTCATTTCAGCAGGCACAAAATGACGACTACAGGCCCTCGTGTGATTCGTAATCACAAAATGATCCTTATGAATGTTGACCACTTTTTCCTCATCTCATCCTATTTAGGGAAAGAAAATAAGTGGAGTTACATCTTGCTGAAGCTGCACACTTTAGGACACAACAGTGGTAGCTTGAGAAGTTATGTCATCGTGTGGACACACAGCCACAAAAATCCGTACAATTGAAAAAAAAAAAACAGAGCTTAAACAGTACTAATATACTTCTCTTACGAGTGATAGTTTGCTTTTGCTGTAACCAGAAACTCGTATGCAATTGTAATTGTACTATTTTGAAACGGAAATATGTCTGCTGTTCTTTGCATGTAGGCCATTACAGCCCCACCGAGGCAATTTGCTCACATAGCGTTGGCTCCAGCAGCTTCAGGACACATATGAACACCTTAAATCATGCCACGGTAGCCCGCCTGTATTGTCCTCTTGCAATGTGAAAGAGCCTGTCACACTAACTTGTTTTAGGCTTGAAGCAGCGTGCATGCAAAATGGTTGCTGCCGTTGTGTTTGTCTGCGCAAAATTCAAATACTTATATTTCTGGAAAGCCCAATGTGGTGGAGACTGATCGCCAGCCTCTGGTCAGCATTCTAAAAAAGCCCATTTGTGTTGTGCCAGCCTGTCTTTAAAGAATGCTACTCAGACTACAACACTATGACATTAGCCTGGTGTAAAGAAAAGGTAAGCAGATGTTTTTGGCTAACACTCTTCCCAGAGCTACTTGCTATCTGGTTCCTCAGAGCCTCAAAGAAGATAACACTTTTGATGTAAAGTCTGTCACATTTTGAAGAGCTCAGACAGTGAACAGAAAAAGATGTAGAACTTTAAGCTGTAAGTGTGGTGATAAGACATGTATGGCCCAACAAAGAAAGCCAGCTTGAGCTTTTGGTGCATCCCTTCTTCCCCTAAACAAATTAACTCAAGGTGGAAAGTGGCTAAAAGGCATCAAGACAGTCATCCTCACGTCTCTGCTTAGAGAATATGTGAACATTGTGCACAATGGCCACACAGTTGTTGAAGGGACCAAGTACAGAGCGACATATACATCCTTTATTGGTCTACAATGTGAACCAATATCACAGAGGAATTGCAATCATGGGCAGTGTGCCATAGCAAAGTGCCATTAACAGAGAGAAACTCTACCCCCTAACCCCGTTCCAGATGTTGTGTGGTGACGCATTGTCCTCCAGCTCATTCTGGGGGACCCCAAGGCTTTCCCAGGAAAGTCAGGATATTTGGTCTCTCCAGCAGGTTCTGGGTCTTTCCCTGGGTCTCCTCTCTGTGGGATACGCCTGGAAAACCTTGGGCAGGCAGTCAGTCTATGTTAAGCTGTTATTTCTGGAAGTGGTTATCTCACCATGATCTGTCACCTACTCATTGGGCTGTGCATCAAAACTAATCAAACTTTAATTGGGGGGAATCATTTAAGGTAATCTAATTCTAACAAAGATATTCAAGCTGAGATAAACCGAACATCTGCTAAAGGGAAAAATATCACAAATTAAGAGGCATTTATTCTGCTTTAGTTACCGCTGCTGCTTTGAAAGTATTGTGCTTGCTCACAGTGGGAACAGAAGACAATTACCCTCTGTGCATCGTGCATGCTTCTACAGAGACGAATCAGTGCAAGAGCAACAGTCCATCCTTTATGCCAGGAGGTTATCTGTTGTTTTTTCACATTTTTTCTGCATGTGCACAATGTAATAATAAGGGGAGAGGAAATGGGGGAGAAGAGCTGGATATGCATAAAATATGGGCCACATGGCTAATGAATCCACTTGTCATGTTTTCACCGTGCATCACAGTGGCTCATATTGCTTTATTATGGAAGAGTAAGCATGTTATGAATGTGTTTTGATGTTTTCGTGTCTTGGTGTGATGGACTGTGGTGCATGCATTATCACCACACAGTGCAGAAGGATTCGGAAGGGAACAAGTCAAGGAAATGAAATTAGTGGGAAGCCATAAATATCCTGTAACATTGTTGATGGTGCTGCATGAGTTTGGCCCAATCCTAAATGAATTCTCATGTCTGTGGTGAAATGAAACTCCTATTCAGTCAGAGATATTACATCATTTATGCTCACAGTTTCTATTAAAGCCTGGTTTGGCCACTCAAGCAGGAAGGATATTTAATGGAAAGGGACAGCAAGGTTCGCTGTGAGAAGGAAGGGAGAGTATAGGATAAATCTTTAGAGAGATATTTAGTAAATTAAATGAAATCCAATGTGTTTTAAACCATAAATGTGATTAAACAGAAATTGGGCTGAATTCTAACCACAGTCTTTTTGTGCAGTGCTCAACATATGCACCTATTCATGAGGATTGTGTACAGAGACCTTACATGCAACACAAATCAGCATGGAACTGATCTTTGCTCTTTGGAGCAGGTAACTGGGCTGGAAACCACAAGAACAAGGATGCAGACCGGATAAGCCAAGTAGAGAAAAAAATAAGGTTTTGTTAGAGTTGAGCTAGACAAAACACGTCAGCACAGTCCACGGCACAGCTGTGAATTTGCTCCTTCAGTTTCAACATTTGTCACATTTACAGAAGATGACTAAATCTTGTCTTCCTTTTGTTGTTACAAAACCATACAGGCTGCAAGTACAAGAGAGCCAATCTCAGGTTGAGTATTTAACATTTTGTCACATTACAATCAGAAACTTCATTTGTATTGATTCCACTTTACTCTGACCCCCCCCCCTCAGTAAATTTCAGTGTAAACAAGACTTCATAGTAATGTAAAGCATAAATGTAGTTGTTCTGCATAGGCCTCAGTAGTTTGTTAGAGAATATTAGAGAGCAGCAGACAGGTCAGTTAGAAAGTTGAGGGAATGTTTAAAGCAAGATTAGATACTGAAACAATAACCCAAGCTTAGAACATCCCACTGATCTCTTCACCCAGTGAAAATTGAATTGTCACATTCCAGATGCATTTTTTTTTGTTCTTGCTTAAAAATATTTTTTTTACTGAATTAAAAACAGCAAACTTACCATGCTGCCGCCATCTACTTAAAGTGACAAGGCAAGGGTTTTACTTTAATGTTTTCAACTTGCTGCTCAATTGGTTCCTTCTGAAGACCAAGACTGCAGCAAACCCTACAGCATGAACTGACTAGAATCATTCTGGTTTTCACTTTGTTGTTTTGTTCTCTTTTTCAGATTTGCCAAAACTGTACATGACAAAAACACAGGCTACACCTTCAGCACAAACTCACCGCACATTCTTTAGAGGATGCCTGAAAAGACAGCTGGTTTTAGAGGAGGGCAATATGCAACAAAAACATTTACTCTGGGAAAAAGCAGGGAATAATTACTTGTGTGTCGCTCGAAATGAAACAGTTGAACAGATTAAAGCGCCTCCTCCAGCACCCATTAATCAAACACACTGGAATTAACTTTCAATTGACTTTCCTACCCTTCCACATAAAATAGATGCCATGCCTGAGAAATGGCATGAGCAAGCAATCTGTAGTTCAAACACAGTTTCTTATGTTTGTTTGTTTTTATACAAATGCACTACACGTTTTTGTCTATTTTATTGTCATTAGGGAGGATTTTAAACTTATGGCTGACTTTCAAGAAATGAAACATGATGTTCTAAGTTGCACCAAGAACTCGCAAATGGAAGTGTTTGATCTAAAATTAAAATATGTCAGTGCTTGTTGTGAGCTAGAAATGTAGTACTACTGTCATATCTGTTAAGATCATTTCATTACAAAAAAGAAAAGAATAAAAATACCTTTTTTGTCCTACAATAGGGAAATGCAGGCGTGACAGTGGCAAAAACACATAGACAGGATACTCCAGACTTACACATTAGATTAAATATGAATACAAGGCTAATTTAAAGTTAAGCTGTAAAACAGAAGAGAACAAATTTATGAGAAATAGCAATAGATAATATGGCATATTCAGGTAAAAATATTGCAATGTTCAAGTTCAAATAGAAGAAAGACAGCAGCCGGTTTACAGAATGGTGTAAGAAAACTGTGCAATGTGCATGATTGTACAAACACTCCATGCGAAAGTAAAAGGTGTGCATCTGGGGTGCAGCAGTCTGTTACTAGCTTTGTTTACATTCAGAAAATTTCACGATCGGATTAAAATGTATTCAGATTATATGGGCACACAATCAAGTAATCCGATCATAATGTGTGTATATGCACCTGGCATTATTCAAAATACAACCACTCTAGCATTCACAGTTATCAAATTCCCCTAAAAAACACAGAAGAAGTACTTCCATCTTTGCAAAACAACTATAAAAAAAAACAATAAACAAAGCGCCCAGGATGTACTTGCACGACGTTCTAATTATATTTGAAACGTTACTGAGTTAGCAAACATTTTGAGCTCTTTTTGTAATATTCTGGTTTCCGTCTTGGTTTATGTTTATTATTTGATCAGTTAGTTCACTCCTCTGCCTCAGGTTTCGTTTCTGGTCTAGGTCTTGTTTTGGATTCTTTCATAGCTTCTGCACGGTTATAGTGTATTTAGTCATGGTTCCTGTATTTGCATTAGTTTCTGGTTTTTATTATGTGCTTGTGTTTTGCTCTATCTTAGCTTTTGTTTTCTTTCTAGGGTTTATTTTGTATGATTACTTTGGTTTTGTATTTTTGTCTAGTTCAGTTCTGTCCCGTTTTCACTTATCCTGTCAATCTTTCAGCCACATGATCCCTTGATTGTTCTCACCTGTTTTTGGTTAATTATTCTCCCTGCTCACCTGTCCGCCCGTCTATTTAAACCTGCCTCAGTTTTCTGCTTGTTGCCAGAACTTCGCACATGTTTCATGTCTCGTGTCCCCATGCTTTTTGTCTCAGTCCTCGTTTATTCCGGTAAGAGCTCTCCAGCATCCTGTATTCTACCTGTCTGTCCAATTACCAAGTCTGACCCGTTTGCCTTGTTTTTGAGTCTTTTTTGGTTCTGTGCTGGATGTCTGCTCTGTACTCCTGCTGAACTGTTTTTGTTCTGCCTACCTTATCCACCCTCATCATCATCTCCAATAAATCCAGTTTAAGCTTACCTGAAGTGTCTGGCTGAATACCGGGTTCTCATCCTCTTAAAATCATTACACTTTTATTTTTTCGAGCAGAAAGTTGTGTCTGGATCCCCGACAGTTTTAGTTCCCGACGTATTTCGACCTCTCACACATGCGCACTTGGGTCAGTTCGCCACATTCGGAATAACTTGAGCCTGACAAGTGTTTATACTCACGTTGATCAGATTATCAATTGCCGTAACCCCCCATTCGGACCACAATTTCATTCTGATTGAGCTTAATCTGATCATAATATTCTGATTGGTATTTTTACATGATGCTTTTTATCGACTGTTTATTCCGATTACATTTGTCCATGTAAACGTAGTTACAGAAAGAGCTCTCCACTTCTGCAATGGCTCTACAGTGGATGGGAAACATTGCATATCAATGATGCTATTTTTCTTACAGTCCTTCTGTCTTCCACCACCTGCACTGTGTCTGAGAATCGGTGAAGTTCTATTTAGTAGGGAACATTTTGTATTCATTTCCTTCAAGACTTCAGTTCAAATGGGTGGGTCAGTATTTTTCCATTGAAGGATCCGTTAGAGAAAGGGGCCAAGACAACAGACTTTTGCTTCCTTAAAAAACAAAATCCTCCAATCTCTTAACCATTAAAGCAATTGTTGTTAATGGTGTTTTATACAACTTTTATTTGCTGTCTCAATTATTTTGGTGGTTATTTCACACAAAAAACGGATTAATATTTACATTGAAAATTGAGGTATGAGTATGTTAATGATCATGAGAACACCACATTTAAAAAAAGTGTAACAGGTTGATAAAAAAAAAAAACTATGGCAGTGTAAAACAAAAATATTGTTGACTGATTAAAGGCTGGATACAGAGAAGTGATCTGAGCAGGCCAAGTGAATTGATAATATAAACAAAATCAAAACCCAAACTATGACATAAACCAAAACTAAGACAGAACCTAAAACAGAAACTGAACTTCACTGAGAGTGAAGTAATTAATCAAATAAACATAAACCATAACCAAACCCAAATCATGACAGTCTCTGGTTTAAATATTGGGTTCTCTTTTCATTCTGGGCCTAATGAATATGAGAGTGTTTACATAAATGACTGTAAAATCTTTGATTTTGTATTTGTTCAATATGATCAAGGTCCTGAACCCTTGCAGACTAGCTGTCAGATACAGCCTGTAGACACCAGCTTAATTGGATAAAGACGCAAAAAGGTTTATGTACTCCAGGTTTGATTTTAACTGTCTGATTTTTAACCATTTAGCAGAAGCTCACTTAAGTTTCTGTTGGGGTCCAATAATGTTGGAAAGGAAGGGCAAGCTTTGTTAAAATGTTTTGTTGGTGCCTTATAATTATTTTCAGTATGTAATATAGAAAATGTGACTTCAACCTTACACTTCCAAGAATTAGAGGCCTAAACAAAGAGTTTGAACATTAGGCTTAATTTGCCAATTTAATTAACTCCAACAACTGTTCAACCAAATTCACAAAACAGTAGAGATGTCTTCCTATGAAAGTCTTATCACCGTTCACTCTTCCCATTATTTAGATACATGGTAGCATTTCTATTTTTCAGTCGTTTCTACATTTGTTCAATGAAAATTTGCCTATGTGGTCAGATCCTGGCTGGAGGGATCAATGTTTACTGTCACACCTGAGATTCCAGGCTCACTTTCATTATGGCTGGTCATGGTCCCCAATCTTGTTATGCTGCAAAAATATCAATAACAAATCACGGCCAGAAGCACATGGAAGCAGCTCGGCACATTATATTATTTTGAAGCAATGTCAAGAGGACAAATTACCCCACACTGATGGTTCTTAAAAGATTAAAATACATTGGTTCTTGATCCTCTACTACATGAGCATTTTAGTTTCCTCCCTGAAGCATTTCACCCTGACAGGTCTCCAGAGGTAAAGGGTTTTAAAAGACCCTCTGTTGCACAAAGAGTAACACATAACCTCTTTTACTCTATCTTTTCTGTTGTTCTGCCTTCTAATCAGCCATTAGGGATTGTGAGTGTCTTCATTTGTGTGTGTTTTTGCGCAGAGAATAGCTGTGACCCACAGTCCTGTGCAACCTCTTCGACCCCAGCCACTGCAGTCCCCTGTGGCTCTCTCTCACACACCTTAACTACTGTGCAGCCTTCCCTTCCACACTCCCTCCTCCTCACTGCACCTCCCACATAACCTCTTCACTGGGAGAGCCACATAATTATTTTCTCTGGGAGACATGCTGCTCGTGTTCGTCTCTATCTTTAATTACAATCATGCAAGAGGGAGCTTCAACAGGAGGGGCAAGATAGGCGGCTTTGATGTTGTCTGCTCCTGGCCCTCCAGTTCCTTTCTTTTTATGTCCAGGCAAATGGCAGAATGTTTATATCCCAAGTCCATTCATACAGCAGAGCCTCATATTCTCTGGCAATGATGGACATAGTGTCTTTGTCCACAGCAGATTGTGTAAGCTTGGATTCCAGGCTGCTGGTTTTCAGGCGGTGGCATTGAGTTAACAAGGCCAGCATGTAATTCTGCGCCAAAAGTAAATTCTAGTCCGGCCATCTGAACACTTTGATCTCCACTGCCAGCAAGAATTTTTCTTTTTTTCTTTTCTTTTTTTTTGCTAAAGAAACACTGTCAACAGGGCTTTTTATGTGAACTGAAGCATGGGTAAGCTTTTGCTGTAGGTTTTCTTGAAGTGCCCCAAATTACTAAACACACTGTGCATTTTAAAGGGAATTATAATGAGGTCAGGCATTAAACAAACAATATTACAATCTATAAAATATGTTGCCCTTTCCATACTATATAGAGACCAAATGTTAATATAATTTGTACTTGTTGGCACTATTTACACTTCAGTGCAATTGGGCCTTTGTGTGACATGCTGTGCTGAATGAATTGTGGTTAAGGACCCGCTGCTGTAAATTTGTAATCAGAACAGGCTTGGGCATTGGCTCCTGGTTCTTTTGGAAACAAAAGGGAAGAACCTGTACCACTTCAGATGGAGTGACTCTGCCACTTATGGGAGTCTGACTGCATTATCCCCAGAACTTTTCCTGGTTGTTTTTGTTTTGTAAGAAAATGTATCATATTGTAAGATACTGATTGCAAACAGATTTTGTGGGCATCAACAGGGGCGATTTTTTTTTTTTTTTTTATCTGTGCTATTTGCCTGAAAGCCCAGGACATCGCTCAAACAGCAATTTGCCCAAGCAAACAAACACATGAAGAAAGTTATTGTCAGTCACACCAGGAATCAAACTCTAATATAGTTATTCTGGCCTGACCTAAACTGGAATATTCTGCACATAACAGACATAATTTTAAACTTGGGATAACACAGAAAAATGGTATGCTTAGTATTTTTAAGTAGTTGGATCACCTAAGGTTGAGACAAGCATGAAAACAGTAATACACACTTGCATCAAATTAACCCATTTTAACCAAAAATCCCATATTTTACTGTATTTTTGTTCTGACAAAAGAATTCTTACATAACCTTACCTCATTGCTTCATTCAGTTCAGAGGTTACTTCTACAGAAAAAAAAACATCCTCACTTGATATCAGTTAAGCAGATTTAATTATTTATTTTCTGTGTCATCAGTAACATGAGTGTGAGATGTCAATTCTAGACACCCTGTCCAATACTGTCCAGCAAGTGCAATAATGTATTATGTGCCAGAAAGTCAAATCTTCCCTTATGCTGTAAAGGGAAAAAGAAACCTACCAGACCTACTGTTGGAACTAAGCAGGACAAGACATGTTAAAAAATAAATGTATTCAGAGGTTAAGCTGAAAATGGATATTTCAAACACGTTGTTAAAAACTGGCAGACTGAATGTAAAATTTGTATGCTAAAACCTTGAAAGATTTTTGAATAGTACAAGACACAAACCTTTTGACTAGCTTAATCACAACACTTCTTTGCATGCTTCTGATTCCCACCAAGTAGAATCAGTGATTTCAAAATAAATAAATAAACACTCAACGATGTTACCTGGTTTCCAGAAGATGTATCAACCCTCTTATGCATCGGGCCTTCCACAGGGAGAGAGTATAAGCCAGGAGGTAGAGCAACGTTAGAGGAAGCTCTGAGCTGAATTCCAAAAGGTTAACCCCACCAATTTTCTGTAGATGAAGGCAAAAACTAGATTATCACAGAACAAATGCACTGGGCTTATGGACCAAAAACAACAAGACAGGATAGGAAAGCTTGATGGTTGAAGTTGGAGGCTTTGGGATAAGAGGCTGCAGCGCTACAGTTCATGTCTCTTCAATCTGTCATTCAGGTGCTTTGGACGTTAAAAGTTTTGCATTAACGCTGTGGCCAGTCAAACATGCTCAAGTGCATGGTTAATGGTGGACACATTCACACTTAGAATAGATGGATCACCAAAGAAAAAAGTAAATTACACTCTGCGTATTGATAGTGTTAAACATCTTGACATTAGATATAAAGTATAATGCTGCTGCAATACTAAAAACATTGAAGGTAATAAGACAGAATAATTTTTGCGTCTCATAATTTATCTGTCAGCCCACCTTCTCTACTGAATGATAGTCATCACATTTTTTAAAAAAAACAAGGATCTCTATACTTCACAGAGCGTTCATTTTAACACGAATTACCCATACACTATGTTGGTAAAAGGTCCTCAAAATATATGAGCTACTGTGCAATACAGACTTTGGTGTTTGGATATATGATTTTACAAAATCAAATCTATCCAGTAGGAATTCAAGTGTTGTGTAACAGCAAATAAAAGAACGTGGTTACTTGCCCAATTTAGGTGTAGGAATTTTCCAATCTGTTTTAAGGAAACAGTCTCTTCGCATTGCTGAAACACTAGCCTGAAGCTGACAATATAAATTAATTGATACATCTGCATGGCCCAGATCCCTGTTTACACTGTTAAAATGTTTAACTTTTTTCTTGGACCAGATTCTTGTTTAAAAATGTCTGTTTTCCAAAACACGGCACAAGCATATCAGATGTACCCGTAAATTTTGTCATAAAGGATGTTAGCACTTCAACACTTCAGTTGCATACTACTCAGGGGTTTAGTCCCAATCATCCATCCATCCATCCATTTTCTGACTCAGTTATCCCTCATGGGGTCGTTAGGGGTGCTGGTGCCTATCCGAAGGATTCAAGGGGCGAGAGGCAGCGTACACCCTGAACAGGTTGCCAGTCTGTCACAGGGCAACACAGAGACAAACCATTCACGCACACACTTACACCTAAGGACTAGTCCCAATCAATACAATAAAAATGTTGTCACAATGTAACTGTTTATATTTCCTGAACTTCGGTAGAAAGAATGCTGTGCTGTCCAAAAAGGTATTGACTTACCGTAGACGTTTCAGAACCGTTAAAATCCTAGTCATTGGATTGTAAAAAAGCTTCTCACACTTCCTGGGGCTTCAGGTCACAGGGACTTTGTAGACTACTTGGAAGGGGCTGTTTTTCATAGACTGGCATATTAGCCTTTACGTGTCATTCCTCTCCAGTCTTCTTAGATCCTAACTTGCTGTTTTTCAACTCACCTGCATGTCGCTTCACTGTACAAACTCACTGTGATATGATTTTCCAACTACAGGTGTGGGGGGCTGACACTGATGATCAACTTCACAGAATCTCACATTATAAATTCTAACTAGTCCCCCTAAATGGTTCAGGTTTTGAGAGTATAGATATATCCACGACAAATGCTTCATTTATTTGTGAGTCCCTGCTCTAATTTTAAATTCCTGCATGTATTTCATGACTTCATTTGAATTCTTTTGTCAGTCCATCAATAACAGTTTTTTCTGACTGCTATACCCCCCATTGTTTCACCACACAGCTGAGTTTATTCACCGAGGGGATGTTTACAAGAGACGAAATATCAATCAGTCTGCAAACAAGTTGGAGGTGTCAGCACAGCAATAGATTTTGTTTGAAAAAGACTCCATGGCTGCTGCACTCTGGGACTTAAAACAATCATCCTTCCGAACTAATGACTTGGTAATATGGATAGGCCATTTATCTTTGATTAGTTTTTTTGAGGCAGAAATTCATTCCCCTGACTCCCTGTTTCATTATTCTTTCTAATTACCTGCACCGATTTGCCCATCTAGCACTGGTATGCTGGCATGATATAATTGCTTCTGCTATAAATCAGGAAATATGTGGCGTCATTTCGAGAGCTCCGGCTCTAATAAAGCAAACTCTCTGAGAACCCAGGCTTGTCTACATATTGAAAACCCCAGTCATTTATTCTGACATTTTGATATTTGATGTTCTTAGTCTCCAGCTGAGAGTGTGTGTTATTCTCGCAGTGAGATTTCTGTCACTGTTCACTTGATAACATGCAGAGGTGCACTGAATCTTAATGCTTTTTTTCTTTGAGTCATTTAACGGGTCAAGAATCACCATGGCCTTCTTTGAGTATACATTTACATGCTCTACAAATTATACATACTTTGTTGGTTTGGCAAGGCACCATACAACAACAGCACTGTTTGTTGTTTAGTGCATAGGAATAGCTTTTAGTTCCCCTGAAGTTTACACTTTTTTTGTTTACTAAAACAGTTTTCATTGTATTTTATTGAGTTTGTGTAAACTCTTAAAGTTATGGAGTGTATTTGTATATAGCATTGTTATTTTAACTGTAGTGTAAAACACTTTTTCCAATACCATTAAAACCATGTTTGTATGTATTTAATTATAGAAATAAGAACTATCAGTTTGTAAAAGTTTACTGAATAAGCAGCTTATCATAGAAATCAAAGCAAATATTAACAGAGCAATAAGCGAAATTTCATTATTTTAAGTAGAAAGAATAAAACAAAAAATCAGGTCAAGAACTAAAGGTAATATTTCAGATGGACTATGGTATGAGGTCACACGGCATTTCTCTCTGTTATTCTCCAGTCTCTCGTTTACATAGCCGGGCTATGTACGTGTACGCAAGTATACATGTGCGTGTACTTGCGTGAATGTATGTGCATGTGAACAGCTGCCACTAAGGGCTTAGCGCCTCCCTGCCCTAAAACACCACTATCAGAATAGTGCAGTGTTGGAGCAACATGGCGGAGAGCATCTCCAGATTATTAAAATGTTCTCTTGCTAACATCATTACAAAGTTATGAGTTGCTTACTTCTTCACTAGAAAAGTTCCTTCAAAAGGTGAGGCTGTTTTGCTGTGTTTTTATCCTTCACAAATATGCGCATAGGAGGCAATGAGTGAGAAGAGAAAGGAGGAGCCGGATTGCAGCTTGAGTGAAGGTAGAAAGGCGTGACTTGTCACACAACTTGCTTTGGTCTATAGACAGTACTGAAACTCAACCTAGTGGTGAAATATAGCTTATTGCTCCTTTAAGGAACAGAAATTAAAGCTATATCATGAAATACAAGCGAGATCTGAAATAAATCATTTGTCAGCCTGTTTCACAATGTCACAGTGAAGACAGTGAAGTTGAGTTAACAGGAAAATGCATGGAGCCAGGGGCAGTTCTAGATAGGGGCCAACAGGGGCCCATGCCCCTGTAGAAATGGCCCTGGCCCCTGTTATGGCCCCTGTACTAAAAGCATGATGTTAAATAAACTTCTCATAATTATTTGCAATGGCAAAGAAACCATAACTGATTGGTCACTTTGACCAACATTATTTTTTACCTATACAGCTTTACTCTGAAAAGATTTTAAAACTTAAGATGTTTCACGTTTAGCTTTAGCCGTATTGAGCAGGGGGCAAAGTTTTCAACTGCTAGATCAGGGGTCTGAAACCTGCAGTTCCAGAGCTACAAGTGGCTCACTTAATATTATTACACAGTTGAATATTGCCATTTTATTGTTTTTAAATTTTCTTGCTCTGTGCCCCTGTGAAAAAACACTTGCCCCACCTTGGCCCCCCTGGTAAATTTGGTCTAGAACCGCCCCTGCATGAAGCTAATTGAGGGGCAATTCTGCAAGAAAAGCATGTTAAAAGGCTGGAATAGACTGGGGCAGAGATTCACCTTCCAGCAGGACAACACAAAACACACAACTAGTGCTACACTGTCCATTATACATACCCGAGTGTGTGTATTGGACAGTGTTAGAACGGCCAGTCAACGTCCAGACCTAAAGCCAAAAGAGAATCTATCGCAAGATTTGAAATTTAAACTTTACAGCAATTCTTCATCTTATATGACTGGACATGAGCTAATGTGCAAAGAAAATTGCCAAAAATTTGAGTTTCTGCAAGAGACATTCCCCAGAAGAATGTCAGCTGTAATTGCAGCAAATATGTATTCTTTAACATATGGACTCAGCATGGTTGGATACAAATGCATGCTCACTTTTAAGATTCTTTATCAGTAAAATGTTATGAAAACCATGTATCATTTACCTCCCACTTTACAATTGTTTCCTACTGTGTTTTGTTATAGCACATAAAATTGTAACTTACACGAATGGGTAAAGGTTGCGCTTGTGGAGTACTGTATCTTAGATACAGCCAAAGATCTCTGCTAAGGTATAAGGAGCGCATTGTGTGTTAATGAGGCCCTGGCTTTAATAAACATTCTGTTGCCAGCTGGAGTCTTGCCTCGTCTCTGCTGTGCAAAAACACCCTGAAAACACTGAAATAAGCTTGCCGGCATCTGAACAGCACACATTCCTTTCCTCTGGGTTATCATTCTTAGTTAAGGCATTAGGCAAATCAACATCTCCCACAGCAGCACAGCAGTAGGGAGAAGTAGCTGGAGGTGGAATGTGAATGAGCTAAGTTAAGGCAGACAGAACTGGGGCTTCGCTGTTAGCCTCAGGGTCAAAGTGATAATGTATGAACTGAGCTGTGGCAGCCAGGCAGGCAGCACTACATTAGTGACCAACAAGTGTCCTGGTGTGGCTGCTTTACTCTTTACGAGAAGGAGGCAGCAGGTCTGCTCCTCAGCTCCATCCGAGACAAAACAAGCATTATTTGCTGTGCTAAATCAGTAGGTTGTTTTCCTGCTGCATCACACTTGTCACTCGCATATTTCCCTTGTTTCCCAGTGGCCACACTGACCTTGATGTAGTTTGTTGTGAATTAGATTGTTTTGCAGACACATTATGCTTATTAGGCACTTGGAGTACAAACAGAGGACATCTTCCGTCTCTCTTTGGGAAACACATTTTGTATTTTTTAACAACCTTTTTGTTACGGTGAGACTTGCATGATTTATTTTTAATTTCCTCAGTTCTAAGTCTTGCTATTCAGCATCCATGATATTACAACAATGTGTGAGCAATATTAATGCAAAAGGCCATCTTAACCCTTAGATTATTATTTCTGGTCAACGCGATGAAGGCATGAATACAAAAACAAGCCGAAAAAAACTGCTGAAGCATCAAGATTTTATTGAGAAAATGATGGCTTATGAAAGCTTTCATAAACATGTTGTCATGATTTGGGGTTTTGCTTTTGTTTTTGGACTGTTTTAGTGTTAATCTCCCCTCCATGCTCAACTCTTCCCTGCCACCAGCACCTTAACTAACTTCACCTGCTGGTGCAGTTAATTAGTCCCAACTCTGCTCACCTGTCACCATATACCTGCAACAATGCTACCCACTGGACCACTGTGCAGCCCCTCGAATCAAGATCTTTTATAACCAAAATCTAAGATCGTTAGAAAAAAAAAGATCTTTTGAAATATGACACATTATTACCCATGATCAAATCAAAATCACTTTGATAGTCTTCCTACTGCTGAGTAATATTTATTGGAGTCAAGTTTAATATAAATTGATGTGTAGTTAGTCTTATTAGTTTGTCTGAAACATCCCATGACAGATGGTCCTGTATGAAATGCAGCCACCTGTCAACAACACAAACTGTAAAAGTACAAAAGCAAAATTAAGGGCAGCCATACGGAGGTCAAATTAATGCAGCATCCTTCTCTATGAACCACTTCCTTACTCTAGATTGTTTGACTTCCCAAATAATTTTTTCAAATACTGTAACACATTTACTACTTGAAACTCACCTTAATCGTTTTCCTGACAAATCTTTGTGATGATTATCAGACTCCAGATTTAAAATCATCTATTCAGGAACATCAACCCTTCTAATACAACCATTCACAGCTGTTCTAGTATAACATACCTTTGGGTTTTGAAAGACAAGTAATCTGTTCTGTCTTTGCACAGTTTAGAGAAATGTGCTCAATGTGTGTCAGATGCAGTGACCTGTGTCAATTGATGAGTCACACCTCGTAATCTATGTTCCCCTTAAGGCAATATTATACTTTAAACAATCCAATACAGTTAATTGCTTAGGTGGTTCCTTTATGTTATCTCTAAGTCTGTTACATGGGGATAGGGGCATTGCTTTTCTTCCTGATGTTTATTAATGTAATTTGATTGAAGTTCTTCTGCATGCAGTGTGCTTTTGTTTTCAAATGACAGGGTTTTTCCTTTAATTAAATTCCAATAATATGCCTATTAACACATCCAATAATACATGTTAAATTACTTTAAAATCACAGGGTACCAGAAATAGCTTTGAGTTTGAAAGAAAAAGCAAAACTGACAAGTTAAATTTAGTTTAATTTGAAAATACTTAATTTATCCCAAAGGGAAATGAGATGTTGTTTTAGTATGAAGGATTCTTCCACAAGTTGTTGTAGATGCTGATGGTTACACGCAGGAAGAATTTTCTGTAGCTGTCTGTCTTACAGCGGACCTGGAGAACCTTCTGTCTGAAGATACTCAGTTGTTGTACGACAGTCTGATGAAGAGGATGCTCAGTGTTGTCCGTAATGGTCTTCATTTTACGGAGAATCCTTCTTTATAAAATCCTTTCCTGAGGTTCTAGAGGAGTCCCCAGAACAGGGCGGACCTTCTTTATCACCTTATTGAGCTTTTTTAAGTCACTGCCATGGATGCTGCCACCCCAAGAAATGATAGCAGAGGACAGAGCTCTGTCCCTTCTTGTAGACAATTTGACAGTCGCATTTCCAGTGTAGTTTGTTGTCTGGGTGAACACCGAGGTTTTTGTTCTCCTCCACTTTTTCTCCCATGAATGATATCGTGTTGACCTAGTCCTGTTTCTTCTGAAATCTACAATCAACTCCTTTGCTTTATTCACATTCAAGATGAGATCATTGTTTCCACACCATGCCACAAAGCACTTGACTCTGACTGTGTAATCTTTTTCTAGTTATTTCTGACACACCCCACAACCGCAGTCATCTGAGCCTTTCTGTAGATGATAGGACTTTGTCTTGCACTGAAAGTCTGAGGGGTACAGGTTGAAAAGCAATGGTGAGAGTACATTTCTCTGTGATGCTACTGTGCTGCTGACTACCTGGTTAGACAAACTACTCCCCTGTCTGTTTGTCAGGTAGTCTTTGATTCAGGCAATTGTTAAGCCTCCAACTGAGACTGACAAAGCAGATCAGGCTGAATTAAATTAATTGAAGAGTCAAAGAACATTATCCTCACATTGTAGCCCACTTTGTCCAGATGAAATTAGGTTTATTGAAGCAAGTGTATGATGGCGTCTTCAATACTAATACTAATAAAAAAAGAAAACAAAGAAACTTGATGAGATGTTAAATACAACATATATAATACTAAAGATAAAAAGTAAAGAATAATAATGTGATGACCTTTATTATGCCTGTATGTGATCTTTTCACCTTTAACCAAGAACTCTCTGCAGAAACATGTTTGCCTCTTTTGAATCAGACTGTAAACTGACCTCTGTGGAGTGTAAAATCTTCCAAATAAAGGACTTACAATATCTATGTAGTTATTACCCTCCAAGCAAGGGCTACTCAGGATATTGCTCACCTCACCTGCATTCAAGGTATTTTATCTCTTTAATGCTAAACTGATAGTCGGTCAAATATGTAAAGTCAAAGGTTTTACTGAACCTATTGAGCTCACTGACTGTTAACATCTGACAGTGACATTCATATTTCTTCCTGATTTTATCCAACACTGGCCAGCATCGTCATTTTAGCTTTAGTTCAGTCTTTTTTACATGTTATCAGGTAACCTTCAATTACAATAGTTTTCATGTGAATAAGGTTATCGCCATCATCTCAACGGGTCACAAAGGGAGAAAAAATAATACAGTCTGCATAGCCTATTATAAAGAGCCATTAAAAAGGACAATTGAACATAAAGTACAAGCAACATTTGAAGTCAAGTTTATTTATAGAACACGTTTCATACAACAGTCCCAGATCCAGGGTGCTTAAAACGTCAAAATAACTCACAAAGATCAAATCATCAACATCTGCTCATAAAACCTTCAGCAAAGCAAGTACAGAAAACATTTACAATCATTTATAAAAGGAAAGAGATGAAAACAAAATAAAAAATTTTTTTTAAGTTTTTTATGATTTTATTTTTTGTTTTGGGGTACTGGGGGTTAGGTTTAGGACAAGGGTATCAGTTAGGTTTACGTTAGGGTTAGGTTTGTACTGGTATGGTTAGATTTAGAGTCAGGGTTAGGCCATAGAAAGGAATGAAAATGGATGGAAGTCAAAGGAAGTCAAGGCACAGTCCTCAGTAAGTATTTAAAACAAGGATGTGTGTGTGATTTGACTTGCTTTGGTTCCAAGTTGGCAAACCAGTGGGATTTGCTACCATCTCTTAGTTGTCGTCATGCTAACTTCTAGCAGCATCATAGACCAATACTGATGTATTTGTCTCGGTTTGTTTGATTTTACTCTAAACATAAACATTCACATGCAGAAGTTATTCTGTATTGTTTATGCCAATAATTAAATTAGATGCAATCTGTTGACCGCAACGCTGATTTTACACCTCTGTGTTTCCACATTAGAAAATCCAACATCCAAGCACAAATCAATTCAATTCAATTTAATTAAATTTTATTTATATAGCACCAATTCATGAAACATGTAATCTCAAGGCACTTTACAAAGTCAAATTCAATCATATTATACAGATTGGGTCAGATTATACAGATTGGTCAAAAATGTCCTATATAGGGGGAACCCAGTCGCATCAAAGTCCCAACAAGCAGCATTCACTCCTCCTGAAGAAGCGTACAGCCATAGGGAGAGTCGTCTGCATTGTCCACGGCTTTGCAGCAATCCCTCATACTGAGCAAGCATGAAGCGACAGTGGGGAGGAAAACTCCCCATTAACGGGAAGGAAAACCTCCAATAGAACCAGGCTCAGTGTGAACGGTCATCTGCCTCGACCGACTGGGGGTTACAGAAGACAGAGCAGAGACACAACAAGAGAGACAAACAAGCACAGAAGCACACATTGATCCAGTAATCTGTTCTACGTTAGATGGTAATAGCGGGTGATCTGTCTTCCCTGGATGATGTCACAGCTAACAGAACGCCAGGCAGGTGTACCTACTATGATCACAAAAAGAGAGAGAACAAAAAGTTAAAAGCTAAAGTGACAACAGTCATTTAGACAGGGTGTCTGCCTGGTGGACCAAAACTGGGAGTTGGTTCCACAGGAGAGGAGCCTGATAGCTAAAGGATCTGCCTCCCATTCTACTTTTAGAGACTCTAGGAACCACCAGCAGACCTGCAGTCTGAGAGCAAAGTGCTCTGTTAGGAACATATGGGGTAATCAGAGCTCTGATATATGATGGAGCTTGATTATTAAGGGCCTTATACGTTAGAAAAAGAATCTCAAATTATATTCTTGATTTAACAGGAAGCCAATGAAGGGAAGCTAAAATTGGAGAAATATGATCCCTCTAGTTGATTTTCATCAGAACGCTTGCTGCAGCATTTTGGATCAGCCGAAGATTTTGAACTGCATTTTGTGGACGTCCTGATAGTAAAGAATTACAATAGTCCAGCCTTGAAAAACAAATGCATGGAATAGTTTTTCAGCATCACCCCTGGACAGAATATTTCTAATTTTGGCAATATTCTGTAGGTGAAAAAAGGAAACTCTGGAAACCTGTTTAATATGGGATTTAAATTACATGTCTTGGTCGAAATTAACACCAAAATGTTTTACTTTATTACCAGAGCAGAGGCCAAGTCAATGCCATCCAGATTAAGTGTTAGCTCTTATAGTTGTTTCTACCTCCCAATCACATCTGGTCTAAATTTTAAATAACCATATCTGTCAGTCATGCATACATTTCTTCCATAGTGGTTATGTCTAGGTTTCCTTTGTTGTTGTGCTGTCTGTAATTCTGTTTGTCATGTCTTGCTGCTTGAGCAGAACTTGTATTGGTGTTGATTTCCTGTGCATTGATTTCATAAGGTTTGAGCCTGCCTTTTACATGGATTCACTTGGGTCAGTAACTTGAAATTAATTTGACAATTGAGGCTTGTTTTTTGCATTAAAAAACTTGCTAACAAACCTTAAACATGAATGCATTTTGTTTGCAGCACATGTTATCCTTCCAAGATGAAGATGTTATCCTTTCTAGTATAACAGCATGAAGCCATTTGTAGTTTCCCTACATTTCTCTGACCCACAGAGGTGGTCTGGAACAGAACAGACGTACATGAGCAGAGTATGTGGAATTACAAAGTAATACTTGCTGATTAGGTTGAGCCATTCGGTTTGATTGGGTACACAGTTGGGATCAGTTACAAAGAATCTGATTAACTGTAAATCAAATTTCAGCTTTTTTATTTTTTCTGACATTTTGACATTTCTATTATTCAGTTTAAAACAGAGTTTTGGGCTGCTTAAAATTAATCAAAGTTATCTCATAGCACACAATATGTCAGTCAAGTGTAGGATAGACAGAAGAATTTTAAAAGAAGACAGTGATCATTAATTGGCAATAATATGACAGAACAGTGATATTACTCCTTCAGTGGGTTACTGTGATAGCAGCCGCCATATTCTCCATAGGTCTGGCCTAAGGAGCAGGGTTGACATTCAGGCCTGATTACAATTTAACAAAATCTTGATAAAGAATTATTTTTGGTTTGATGAGACAATCTTCACATTCTGGCCCAAGCCCAGAAGATAGTTTTGACACAAATCAACACAGCATATCAGCACATGAACACTAAACCCACAGTGAAACATGATTGTGTTGTTGTTGTTGGTGGGGTGCTGGGGGGGGGGGGGGGGGTCGGCATTGATGATCTGGCATTGCTTATCAGATTAAACTGCCAAGGTAGATGACATGAGGAACACCTCTAAATACCCATCCATTTTTACATAAAACCTGTGGGTGTCTGCTAGAAAGCTGATCGTTCAAAGTTCAAATATATGTCAAAATCAAAAGAAGAATGACTTCATGAGGAAAAGGTCAGGGTTTTAAATGGCCTAACCAGAGATGCGGTCTAAATCTGGAAGAAACTCTGTGGGATCACCTGAAGATAACCATTTACAAAAGGACGCAATCTTAATGTAGGAGATGTTGAGAACTTCTGCAAGATAGAGTTGGGAAATATAATCTAGACAAGATATGGACTGATTACACACTCCAACTAAAGAACACTGCTACAATTTAATCAAAACATTCATCAATGAAGCATTTGGCTAACAATGTTTGCATGAGTGCAAACAGATTTAAACAATTTCTATAGTTTGTCAATTTAGTCTTAAATGGTATATGTTATATTAAGACTTTTCTTTGGGAATTATTTATCTTCGTCATTTTTTTCATGTTACAGAAGCCTGCTATGTGTATATACATAGCAGGCTTTTATATCCACTGTAGTTATTAATGCCTTTGTTTAAAATGAGCAAATAACTGACAGTGTATTGATTTCACAACTAACCCATCAGTGTCTGGGTAGTTTCAGTATTTTCTGTGAACACAGACAGATGAATGGGTGGATAATTTTTGGCAGTTACAACAGGGCCACATCCACATATTTCTGTCTGGTCTGTGTCCTCCCACTGAATATGTTCAAGTGGCAACACCACAGAGTGGGATGGCTAAAGTGCAGCGGGCACTGACCCAGGTTAATATGATTAAAACACTTTTCAGTGCCAGTGTCTGCAGCCACAGAGGCATGCAGGGTGCTGAATGCTGAAAACAGAGAAGAAATCCTCTGAGACTCTTACAAAGCAGCATGGGGGTGGGGTGGGGGTGGTGGTGATACTGTAGCTGCTGTATAAGCAGCTGTGTTGGGGCCTGTTCTGAGGCTGCAGAGGTAGCTGTAACTGATTTCCCCAGTCTGTTTCTGCAAACCCTGAATCAAATCAGCATCTTTTGTAAAGGCACTCATGTACTGCGGAAATTCCGATTATAGACTCTGTATAAACAAAACTGATCATTTTAAATATAGAGGTGGAAAACATTACGACTGGTCTGGATATATGGGTTATAATCTGTGAAAGAAAAAATCCTTTGTTATTACACAAAGAGCAAAGGACAATCACTCATTCGGTTCTTTTTTTCCCTCATATTGGATGGAAGGGGCTTTTAAAACAGACATTAACACATCTGGTTGCTTGGGGCAGTAGATCACTCTAAAGATCTTAAATATTAGCTTTTGATTCTGTTACTTACAAACTCAGAATTTGTCTCATCTTGAAGATCATCAAGGATTGTACAAGCTTCCTTTCATGCCAGCATGGATTAAAGTTCTGCTCAGCATCTGATCATAAAGCGTAGAATAAGATGGGGAAGAATAGACCTTCATTCCTTTGGTGGTGTGAAGTGATCAAAGTACACAGCCAGTGTCTTTGTGCAGGATTTGTTAGAGCCATAATTAGCTGGTTATTACAGGAGGCAGGTTATTGAGGGAAGTCGTTTAAACCCACTGCCTGCCGCTATGTTAGCTGTGTTATGTCTGAAACACAAAACCTTGAGAAAGCATTCATACCCCTTTATCTTTTCTAGTTTTCTTCATGTCAAACTTTAATGTATTGATTGGAATTTTTGTGGGATAGGCCAGCACAAAGTAGCACATAATTGTGAAGTGGATAAAAATATGGTTTTCGATTTTACAAATAAAAATCTTACAAGTGTGCAGTGCATTTGTATCCAGCCTGTTTTACTCCTATATACCTAAATTATAGCGACACATTGCTGTCAGGCATCATCTGATTATTAAACAAAGTCTACCTGTATGTAATATATCAGTTGTTCTACAGTCATAGTCCTTAGAGGTTTATGATAGTAAAATACATTGTTATTAGCAAAAAAAACAGCATAAGGAAGACCAAGAAACGGACAGGTCAGAGATAACGTTGTGGAAAAGTTAATAGATAATAATAATAATAATAATAATAATAATAATAATAATAATAATAATAATAATAATAATAATAATAATAATAATAATAATAATAATAATAATAATAATTGAATAGGATTAGGTTATAAAATATTATGTTTATCCTTGAACATTATACAAAGCACGGTTCAATACATAATCCAAACTGAAAAGAGTACAACAGAAACTTACCAAAAAATGGACGTCCATTTAAACTGACACTACTGGCCAGGGGCCAGTAGCTCCATGTTAACTATGGAGGAGCTCCAGAGATGCACAGCTTAAATGTGTTATAGGACACGTGCTCCTCATATCTGGCATTTTATGAGTGATTGGCATGGTGAAAGTCATTGTTTACAGAAACATGTCATTTTAAATGTTTCCTACAATGTGGGAAAAAAGGCTTTGGGACACACCAGATAAGTAGAAAAACATAGCCTGTTCAAGATGAGTGCAAACATTTTGGCCCACTAGTCAAATGGGTCGGTGCGGTGTAAGTGTTGAGGGGGCTCTCTAGTTTTTTTACATCAGTGTTTTTGTGTTTTGCTTTATTATACTAAGTCTTACTTTTCACTATACCGTGTGTGTGTGTGTGTGTGTGTGTGTGTGTGTGTGTGTGTGTGTGTGTGTGTGTGTGTGTGTGTGTGTGTGTGTGTGTGTGTGTTGGGGTGGGGTGGGGGGCTATTGCTCACCTATATCACTCTAAAAGTCTCCAATGGTCATTGGGTACACCCGGGAGAATTCATCAGTCAGGCGCGGCTTGAAAGATGACTTCCAAGATACGCAAAGCCGGTAAACACACCCCAAAGGACTTCAGCTCCAATTGCAAGGAGAGGTTCTTCAAAGTTTTCAGACATATATAATGTTTTTCTTCTACTTAACAAATATGTGCTAATTTGTTTTTCATGTGTCACCTATAAAGTCGCAATGCAATACATTGAAGTTTGGCCGAACGTGACAAAATGGGGGGAAAGTTTGTACCTCCTGTCGGCAATGAGAGATGCACTTTGCGCCACTAAAATACCGCGTTAGTTTTAGTCAGATGTAAATTCTAGGGTGGACGCCGCTCTTCTAAAGCGTGCAAAGCCAGTTGTATAATGGACACTTTTAAAACCGCTTTGAGTTGCAGTGTATGGGAAACGCTCTAACCTCCACGCATCACGGATCAGCTCGTCTGTTAACACATCTTCACGCACATTTTCACAGTTCACTAACTGAGAGGGGCTGCTCTGCCGAGTGGAAGCGTTTCGCGGCTTATGTGCTCGCCCCGTGCATCTCTTCCAGTCAGCTCAAACCCTGAATATTCATGATAGCGGCTCTAAACGTCAGGACGCAGCGGCGGCCCTTCCTCCCTGTCACAGAGCAAAGCGAAGTGGAGCGGCTGAGAGGAGAGGAGAGGAGAGGAGAGGTGAGGAGAGGAGAGGAGGGACAGAGAGCAGAGCCCGGCTGCATTTCTCCCACCAACGCTGAGCGACGGCTGCGTTTAAGGACAAATCTGCCCTCGACCCACCTTCAGGCTGCAGCGGCGACGAGGGGCTGCTGCGATTAACTGACGGGAGGAGGCGAGGAGCGGAAAAGGGCAAGGGAGAGATAGAGAAACACCGCCTCTTATTTTTTTTTAAAGCCAGCTCATATTTATTGGACGCACCTCGGGTTCATATTTGAAGAGCGGGAGGGATCGGGTGACTACCACCGTCTTCATAAAAAAAGATGCAAAAGAAAGCCAGCGACGGGGAATAAATGCTTCGGCACAAGCGGCCATATCAGAGAGTTACCTGCATGATGGAAGAGATACATCGGGATTAGCAGAGCTGGCGACTTCCCACGTTGCGGGGGAGAGATGTTTTGCAACTGTCGTCCGCTGTTTGGAAGGGATATGCCTTCCCTGGCGTCATTCTTCGTATGCAACGCTTAGTTTGAGCATCGTGCACGTAAAACTGTTCCTGCGGAAGCCCGTAAATAAAATTAAATTAAATTAAAACCCAGAAAAGAAACGTCGTACTCCGGCTGGAGCCGTGCAACCTTTCCCCCGGTCTTGAACTTCCAGCGAGATGACTCCGAGCGCAGCCTCCTGAGCTGTCCGCGGTGCTGAATGAGCCAGTCAGCACTAAAAACTCCACCACGCATGGACAACCGCTGGGCTTGACCGAGTCAGCCAGACCAGAACTCTCTTTTTTCATGGCTGTGGCACGCAAAATCAAAACTTTGCTGACCGTCAACATCCTGGTGTTTGTGGGGATCATCTTGTTCTCGGTGTACTGCAGGATCCAGGACCGATCCGAGGAGCTAATCCAGCTGGGGCGCCTCTCTGACCAGAGGCTGAGAGCAAGGAATGGAAAAGTTTCCAACTCGGTGGACAGGCAGTCTATTCTTCAGCGGCTGGAGAGGCTGGAGGATGTGGTCTACAACCAGTTAAATGGTAGGACACGGCATAAATGTGGGGAAATTGTTAAGATTAATATTTAAATTACCAGGTTAAATGGGATGGGTTTCACATATACAGTCAGGACAAAAACTTGGCTACTCCTAATAAACAGTCATTCGTGGTGTTATCAAGAAATGCTCACAATTAAATCATGTGTAATATAATTTCTATGTCTTGAAAATAAGAGGATTCATTTGTGCCTGAACAAATGTTTCCTTTCTACTCATTAAACAGAGGATATCAACACAAAAGGAAATTATTTTCTGTTGAAGGAATAATTCAGGAAACCCCAGACATAAATAGCCTATTTTACCCCCTTTGGCATATCAATCTAAACAAGTTTACCCATCTAAATTATTTTTAACAGATCTCACATTATTCTCAAACGCTCTAAGATACATAGATGTCATGGGGGAACCATGATGGTGAGTTAGCCAGGTTCAGCTCCAGCAAAGCATTTCCAAACCATGACACTTCTTGTAACTTCATGTAACTTCTGTGCTTCCCAGTTAGTATGAGAATTTATTTAACTGAAAACCCGTATTTATTTATTTTATTTATTTTTACCAAACATGTGCTGTTTTCTGTCCCTACTCTGTCTGAAGAACATTATTCCAGATGTCTGTCTAAATTTTCTCTGACAAACTTTAGGCTGCCCATCATATTTTTCTTGGAGTGCAAAGGTTTTTCCTTGCAAACCTGCCGTGGAAGTTAAACATGTGCAGCTGCTTTCTGAATGCAAATAGATGCACTTTCAAATCAACAGCAGCAAGAGCCTACAATAGGTACTGTGATGACATTTTAGGGGTTTTATAGACTTATTTTAGCAACTTGCAGTTTGCTTTCAGGGTGACCTTGCTTGGGTGGGCAGACCTGGGCATGTTGGCAGCTGTTTTGAATGTCCTTTTCTTGTAGACTATTTTCATAAAAGTGAAATGACTTATTTCAAATTCTTTTGAGCCTTTCAGAATCATAAACTGCTACAATCTTGTTTCTGAAGGCCTTCAGACAGCTCTTTTGAACTGAACACCGTGTTCATTCTCATTTCACCGCCATGGGCATACCAAATAAACGTCTGACATTTAAACATGAAAATAACCCTCAAAATCCAGAGCTTTGATGTTTTAATGTTCTAATGCTCTGCGCCCATGTTTAACTTTAGACAATTTAGTTGAGTATAAATGTGGGATTGTCCTAATTTATTCCCTACCAGAAACGGTGTTTTTAGTTAAGTTTTACAGAAAATGGAAACAGTTTTTGTAATTTTTCTATATTACCTGCATTTCTCCGTATTGTCTAAATTGATATTTAAGAACTATATGTCCAAATACGTTAGAAAAACACAGACTGTCATCAAGTGTCCTACCGTTTTTACATGACTGTATACCCTTTCAGGACTGTAGAATATTTTACCAACACAAGCTGGAGCCCTACATGGACCATGATTCATGAACACATTTTTCTGTAATCTTGAATACTCATTTGTATTTTTGTGAAACACATAAAATAATCAGTTTCTGACTCAAAACTATGTCAACCAGGTTAGTGGATGCTGGCTGATGCTTTATTAGGAGGCTAATGGCGCAGGGTTATCTATTAGACTGCAATGCTGTCTGTATGTGCTGTCCGTTCAGACTTTACTGGGCCGTATTCTTTTACAGCCTTCCTAGTAAATTACTTGTTATAAACCTCCCAGTGACTATGTGTTTATGTCTGTAATTTTGTACACATTAGATATTTAAATAAAAAAATGTCTCTATGCCAGCAGTAGCAAACACACACAAAAAAAAACAATATTCACCAAGCGGTCTGTTATCTAAAGAACAAGATGACAGAAGGATCCTGCAATGCACTGTAGAATGGCATACGTGAATTTCATTTTCGTGCCATTAGTTTGTGGTTTAGTCACGTCAGCAGAGCTATATTCCATTAAATCAGTTTAAATCTGACCTTCACCCTTACATCCACGACTAACAATGAACAACCTCCTAATTAGATAGTTGTTTTAGGTTTGGATATACAGTTCCTTGCAAAGACATTCATACCCGTTGAACTTTTCCATATTTTGTCATGTTACAATGAAAAACTTGTTAATGTTTTAATGGGGGGGGGGGGGGGGTATTAATGTTATAGACAGTCACATAATAGCTCTTATCTGTGAAGTAGAACTAAAAAAAATAGAAATTTGATACATTGAGCTGCTCTAATCGAGACCATTTCATAGTAGGTCTTGGACATAGATTTGGGAGTCATAATTTGACTGTAAGGTGAACCCTTGTCTTAAATCTTTTGCAGCCTCTAACAGGTTTTTATTTCGGATTTCCATTTTTACAGTTCCTGTCCTGCCTTTTCCTGTCCTGAAGCATCCCCAAAGCACGATGCTGCCACTATTATTCACAGTGTTGGTTTTCCAACACACATATTGTTTTGCATGTAGGCCAAAAGGTTATCTGCAAAGTGTTGACTCAGAGCGAATGAAAGCATATGCATACCACACTAATCAGATTTTCATTTATTAAAAGAGAGAAGAAAAAAGAGTAAAGGAGTGTACTCCTTTTCTTCTCTAGAGATACAAACACACTGGACCACTGCTACACAGTCTATTCAATAAATTGAATTGTGTCTGAGACACAATAGCAACTCCAAAGTCCAGCATTGTTGTTATTTGGTTCAACATATGCATGTTAAGGGAGAGTTGAGGTTGTATAAGTGAACACACCAGTTTGTTATGCAGATACGGGTATGAAAACAGAGCTATGGCAGGGGGCGGCTTCAGAGAGCCTGTTTTAAATGTAGTTGGTTTCACAGACCACTTCATCTGAATGGGATCCTCTATCTGACCAAGATATTAGTGAGATACAGCCAAACCCAGCTTTGTCTGGATGGGGCCTAGGAAAGATCCAGGATCTGATGGTATTTCCGTCATCTGCCTGAAAGTCTGTACTGTCCGACTGGCCCCCACTTCTTCACTCAGAACTCTAACAAGTTTCTGGAGCTGTGTGAGGTTCTCTACTGTTTTAAGCGTTCCACCATCATCACAGTTCCCAAGAAGTATACCCAGGTTGCAATTTGCTGGGGGGGATGGAGGAGATTCCCCCCCCCCCCCTCTGGTTGTGATGCCCCCCCCCCCCCTCTGGTCATTCATGTTTTATCCCTAGGGGGGATACATTCCTCCCCCCTCTGATCTGAATGAGTAATATCATCATTAAAGTTATCCGTCGCTGCGACAGATTTCCGTCATTTGGAAAATGAGCGCAAAATGTTCTGTGTAGACTTTTTATTCAAGATTTTAAACAGAAGCTCCACTCAACCAATGAAATCTGGCAGAGCCAGGACATTAGCCAATCAGAAAGAGAGTAGGGCGGGTCTTTGCAACGCGGAGGTCTCCCATCTGAGTTTTATCGGTGTTTAATCATTTTAACTTTTGGAAGAACATCTCAAATTGACCACAGATGCTTTGAATGAAAGTAGCGATGGTCAAAGATTTACTTTGGATTTATGTGAACCAGCAGGTCAGAAAGTTCAACGGATAGAACAACTGACAACAACTTCCCTCGGTAAGTATGTCTGTTGCTGCTCCTGCAGCTAATTAATGAGTTATTTCCACCTGTGGCCATGTCGGCTGTCAGTGTTTATTCCCTCGCTTCCAGTACTTTGGCTGATAAACGCAGCGACTAACCAGAAGATGCAATCAACTTAGATGTATGCCAGGGTCCTGTTTGTAGACTTCAGCTCAGCCTTCAGCAACATCAACCCAGTCATCCTCCACCAGAAGTTCACCCATCTCACAATGTTAGAGGTTCACCAGTTTCCAGACTGACCAGCAGAAGCAGGAGAAGGTGAAGAGCATCTTCTTCCGCACAAGAACCATCAGCGCTGATTAGGGATGGGAATCGAAAACCGGATCCTGTTCAGAACCGGTTCCGTGTGTTCCAATTCCATGGCACCGTTTGGCAGCTCGCTTAACGATTCTCTTTTAGATTCCATCGTGCTGTGGCTCTGAGCAGCACAACGATAAAAAGTTACGCAAGTTACATCACGTTTTTTACGCAAGTTACGCACACGGTATTCAGTAAGCAAGTACGAAGTGACCAGGCAAAAAAAAACAAAAAAAATGCCGCCCCATCGGGTAAACAGTCGAGTTTCCTTAAAATGAAGCCAAGTTTGGCTTCATTTTAAGGAAGAGAAAGATGCCAACGAGGCGCTTTGCAATCATTGCAAAATGGGATTTACATCCGCGGGAGGAAATACATCCAACAGGCAGAAACACCTGCGCACACAACATACATTTTAACGAATCCTGTGTTTTTGATTCTTACCGGACAGAAGCTAAAGTTACGACCAGCATGGAAGGAAACTCTGGTGATAAGTAACTAGTTTGATTACTGGCTGTGCTTAATGTGGTGCCTAGTAAATCATATGCCATTTCTGGAAATAAACCAATTTCATACCTCTCTTTGGGGTTATTAAGGGAGTGTGCCTTTCTCGTTAATCCAGCCCTTCATTGGTAGCATGTTTAATTAGAACTACTTGTTGCTGGAATTCTTACATGATTCTAGCTATTGCAATGGATGTAATGAAACATGCTACGAAGTTGCTCCGCAGTTCAGGGAGCGAGAGAAAGGTGACGCTCATTTATTTAAATCAGGGGGAGATGAGTTTATTTCCCAAAATTGTACAGTAATGCTTTTTCATTAAACAGATGCCTTCTCCGTTAGATTTAGATGACTGAGGTTATCAAAAGAGAGATTAATAAGCAACTGTCACAACAAACTTACATTTTCTTGTATTCTAAACAAGTCATCTACTGTATTTAAGTTTGTTCTTATATTCCTTTTTTTAATTCAAACAAGTATAAATGTTACTCCAGTTGCACATTTGCTGTGGACATCTTGACCTTGTTAGTTTGTAAGGTCCTGTGATAGTTAAGTAAACAAAGTTGATGCTCATCATCAACCTATTTGTTCTCCTTTTTTCCCCAAATTGGAATCAAAAAGAGAATCGATAAGGAATCGAATCGTTTCACAGAATCGATAAGGGAATCGGAATCGTGAAAATCTTTTCAATTCCCAACCCTAGCGCTGATGCACCCCCAGGGTTGTTTTCTCTCCCCACTCCTCTCTGTAAACAACTGACTGGACCTTAGCAGACCGATCCTTTCTCGGTCTTCACACATAGACACTGTTCGGAAGACGGCCCAGCAGAGACTCTACTTCCTGTGGCAACTGAAGAAGTAAAACCTTCCACAATAGCAGCTGGTCATCTTCTACACTGCCATTATTCAGTCTTACCTGTGCACAGCCATCACTGTGTAGTGTGGAGAGGATCATCGGGGCTGACCTTCCCTCCATCCAGGACTTGATTAGGTCAGGGTTCAGGAATGGGGTAGCAAACAGCTCCGCAGAACCCATTCATCCTGGACACAAACTGTTTAGACTTTCACCTTCAGGTCAACGCTACAGAACACTATCTGCAAAAACCAGCCACCACAAAGACAGTTTCTTCCCCTAGGCAATCTCTCTGATGAGCACAATGAACACCGTACAGCCTGAGTAGTCAGCTACTTCTATGTGAAACAAAATAAGCATATTGCACCACTACAACCAGGCTTCTTTTTTCCTCTCTCTTTATATAAAAGATAAATACTCATACATTTACATACCGTTCATTTCATTCTTAATTGTATTTGCTCTGTGATCAAGCTCTTTTTATTTTAATTAATCCGTATTTCTCGTTGCAAACCAATTAATGGTTTAGACATAATTTATCAAAGTCTAATATTGAACAATGTAGTGTCTTCAAATGTCGAGAGAATTAATAGAACTGCTGGAGAAAAATGAAAAGTGAATATTTCTCCATTCAATCTTCTATGCATCACACTGTTGGAATAAAAGAAGCTATCTCTTACTGAATAAAACGACTTTTTTCCCCGCTATGCTGCGCTCGCCCACAAGTAAAATATTCTCAATCTTCCAACTCACACAGAACTACTCTATCAGTTATACCATGAACATAGTCTACAAGCATTAGTGATGGCAGACTGATTTACTGATTAAAAGAATTAGTGAAACGGCAAATTGCAGACTTTTCAAAAATATATTTCAGCTAAAATATGTAATTTCAGACACTCCGTTACTCTTTTAAACTGATCCAGGCATGTCCTTTTTTAAAATTTGAAGTTTTATGAAATAAAATATGATCTCAGATTACTTGCTGATCAGTCAAACAATGTGCCATTTATTGAGCCTATCAACCAGACTGAATGTAGAACGCTGGAGTACGATCAAATAGTAACAAAATGCCCTTGTGTGGTATAGTCTCTTCCAAGCACTTCTAATATTGTGTCTAATGGTATTTAGGAATCACCATGAAGTCTAGTAAAGATAGCTTTAAAAATCTGTTAGTATCAGAAAATAAATTTGCTACTTTGAGTTATTGTTTTATTTCATGGCAACTATAACTTATAGATATATCATATTTTAGTTAGAGATGGTATGAACTATCATCTCAAATAATATTTCAAATAATTAAGTCAGAGTAAAACTGAAACAAGCCTTTACTGTACTTTTGCATGGATGGGACACTGAAGCTGATTTTCTAATCGTTCTAATCATTCATTCTCTCTGAACTGAGACAACACTTGGTCTTGCAATATAGCGAGATCCAGTGCCATTAGATATTGTTACACCTCTAGTATAAAACTGTGAATAATCAAGTTTTTAAAATTAATGCTCAATTTTAATACATGCTAGAGTTACTAAAATGCCTGTTGATCAAACAAAGATGGGAAAAAGATGGAAAAATTTGTGAAACCATATTTTCAAAACCTTTGGTACACACCCCAATGTATCACAGAGGACAACGTTAGCATTTTGGTTTTTAGTGATGCAGTATTTAATAGCTATAACACCTTTTGAGGATCACTCTGTCCTATTCAGTTATGTTTGGTGTCAGCCAGTAGCAATAGGCTCTCAAACAGTACATTGAATCATCTCATTCACTCAGAAATACAGTATGTAAAGACTGCAACTAAACATTGGTGCTAAACCCCCAATGGGCTTAAATCAAAGAAATATAGCTTTTTATCTAAAATCTGCTTCCATTGCTACTGAGGGTTTTAGAAGGAATGTATTAATTGTATCTATGGCTGGACAATCCAAAGAGTCAGCTTTAATTATTTCTAGATCTGCATACTATGTGCAACACAATGAAGTCCAAAGATGTTTGTTCCTCAAAAATGCAGAGCACAGAAGAGAGAAACAAACATAAAAAGGACAAAATATTCTGCAATTGTCTGCTCTGTTATTATCACTTGCATATTTGAACCTGAACATAACAGAATAAAAGCATTTCAGATCCTGAAGTGACTCCAATAAAGCTTTGAAGAGATTTGATGTACATTTCACAAATTAGATTTCATCTAAATAATTTCACTCTTTTCCACGCTATTACATTGCATTTTAAACAGGTTTCAACATAACAAGATGCTAAACCTCATTTTTGAAACAAATTAAGACATTTAGTGTGACTCCAACAAATTAGATTTATAGTTTGCAAACAGTCTCCCTGTGAAATGTAGGTCTTGAAAAGGGACTGCAATTCAGTCGCAATTTATCTCGAACAGAGCCATGGGTGCATGGAAACATTTGCTTGCTGTCACCATTTCTCAATGATTTGTTTTGAACTCTTTAATGGCATACTTAATCACGTCCTCATAGTACAGGTCACCAGCCTTTTTTTTCCCTAACTTGTGCACCGACCACAAATTGTATTCTCCTGCTGTAGGGAATAACTACACTAAGAGGGAGACTCAGTGTGCAAATAACTATTACCATGTCCACCAGCAATATGAGGTAATTGCCCATTCCCTTCGTTGTTTATAGCCTACCAATGACATGCCATAGGAGTAGCAGCAGGGACCAATTAGATTTGGAGGACATAAACAAGTCAGAGAATTCCTCTTTTATGGCTGTCTGATGGACAATCATCAGACTTCCAACAAGTAAACAGCAAAGCTTTTTCTGCAGTCCATTCAGCAGAGAAATTAGCAAAGAGGGTTATCAGCAGTACTGCTCTACTGTTGATGCTACCAACCTTGGAATAATTAGATGAGAGGGTTTTAAGCTTTTTAACAAGCTTATGAAGCTGTGATTCGACCCTAGGTGTTGCATTAGATTCAATAAATACAGTACCTCTTCACTCATGAGTCACTTGTGAGTCCAAAGGTACTAAATCTATACTTATATAGAATGAGCTGCTATTTATCTGGAATGATATTGAAATGCAAGCAATTATTCTTGAGATGATGTCCTGTCATGATTTATCTTCATGAACCCAAGCACGACCACACAAACTGAGCTCAGTTAGAGAGAGTTTATTTAGGAAGGTGAGTTGTGGAAGATGAAAACCAGAGACTTTACAGGGCTGGAGCAGCCGATGAGTGCTGGAGCTGGAGAGAGTCCGTTAAAGCTGGGTGGCATGGTATAGATCTGAGCTTACTCAGAGTGGCTAGTCAGGTTAGCAGTCCATAGCAGACAACAGGGCACAGAGCAGAGTTTCTCCAGAGTAGCTTGTCAGGTTAGCAGCCCACAGGAGACACCTGGACAGAAAGCAAAGCTTCTACAAGAACGAGCAGCAGAATATAAAGACTTACAGAGGGACTGGCATGGAGCGGGTGTAGAATGATGACGGACCGGCAAAGTAGTGACAGCAGAGTGAGGCTTAAGTAGTGAGGCTGGCAGGTGAAATGAGTCTGGCTAATTAGTGGCTGGCAGGTGTGACTAACTGCAGTGGAAGGGAAGGCTGAAGTGAGGGGAAGGAGAAAATAAAAACAATAAATAAAGTCAAACCCTAACTAAAACTAAAGCAAGGTGGAAAAACCGAAAACCAATGGCAACAAAAGCCGAATTAAAACTAAACCATGACATTACCCCCCCCTCAAGGCCGGTCTCCGGACGGCCTAACAAACTAAACAACAACCAACCTAGGGTGGGTGGAGGGTGGTACGGATGGTGGGCTAGGGTCAAACCAAACAGATCAAAGCAGGGTGGGTGGAGGGTGGTACGGATGGTGGGCCAAAATCAAACAAAAACTACCCACTCAGGGCGATCCGAAACAAAGGAAAAACAAAAGCGGACTAAAAGGGGTTTCTAACAACCCCTGGTAGGCAAAACAAAGAACGTCTAGCAGATGCTGAAAGGCAAACATCGCCACAAGAAAAGTCAGGCGAACATTGCCACAAGGCAAAACGGACAAGGCCAGACGTACTAACGCCAGAGGGAAGAACGGGCGCACGACAGCGCCAGAGGGACGGGTGCACGACAGCGCCAGAGGGAAGGAACGGGCGCACGACAGCGCCAAAGGGAAAGGAACGGGCGTACTAAACGCCAAAGGGAAAGGAACGGGCGCACCACAGCGCCAAAGGGAAAGGAACGGGCGCACCACAGCGCCAAAGGGAAAGGAACGGGCGCACCACAGCGCCAAAGGGAAAGGAACGGGCGCACCACAGCGCCAAAGGGAAAGGAACGGGCGCACCACAGCGCCAAAGGGAAAGGAACGGGCGCACCACAGCGCCAAAGGGAAAGGAACGGGCGCACCACAGCGCCAAAGGGAAAGGAACGGGCGCACCTCAGCGCCAAAGGGAAAGGAACGGGCGCACCACAGCGCCAAAGGGAAAGGAACGGGCGCACCACAGCGCCAAAGGGAAGAACAGGCGTACGACAACGCCAGAGGGATGAACAGGCGTACGACAACGCCAGAGGGAAGAACAGGCGTACGACAACGCCAGAGGGAAGAACAGGCGTACGACAACGCCAGAGGGAAGAACAGGCGTACGACAACGCCAGAGGGAAGAACAGGCGTACGACAACGCCAGAGGGAAGAACAGGCGTACGACAACGCCAGAGGGAAGAACAGGCGTACGACAACGCCAGAGGGAAGAACAGGCGTACGACAACGCCAGAGGGAAGAACAGGCGTACGACAACGCCAGAGGGAAGAACAGGCGTACGACAACGCCAGAGGGAAGAACAGGCGTACGACAGCGCCAGAGGGAAGGAACGGGCGTACTTAACGCCAAAGGGAAGGAACGGGCGTACTTAACGCCAAAGGGAAGGAACGGGCGTACTTAACGCCAAAGGGAAACCCGCCGGGGCGTGAGGAAAACGCCGGGGCTGGGGAAGAGAACGTCGGGATATGAGGGAAGCAGGAACGTCTAAAACGCCTAGGAACAAGAACGGAGGGCGTACTTACACGCCGGGGAACCGAGAACAGAGGGCGTCCTAACACGCTGGGGAACCGAGAACAAAGGGCGTCCTAACACGCCGGGGAACCGAGAACAAAGGGCGTCCTAACACGCCGGGGAACCGAGAACAAAGGGCGTCCTAACACGCCGGGGAACCAAGAATCAGAGGGCGTCCTAACACGCCGGGGAACCAAGAATCAGAGGGCGTCCTAACACGCCGGGGAACCAAGAATCAGAGGGCGTCCTAACACGCCGGGGACTAATGAACTATGAGGCCAAAACAAAAACCAAGGAAGCTCGAACCAGCCAAAGCTAAGGAGCATGAAACAGCTCAGGACCAGGGGTCAGAAATCTAAACGAGCGTTAAGACCTAAGGAGCGCTAAAAACTAAGAGCGCAGGACAAAAATAAAGAATCAAACCAAGAACTAGAAAATAAAGGCAAAACAAGAGCAGGGATAACGCCACAAAAGAAAAACTAAGGCAAACCATTAAATCAAAACACTAAGCAGAAAACTATAAAACTAATGCGATACCAGAAACTTAAAACAAAACAGAGAAACTAGGGCCCGAACCGGTAAACTAATGTAAAAACTAGATAGCTAAAGTAACACAAAACTGAAGCTGAAAGACTAAGGTAAAAAAAAACAATACTTAAGCAAAATTATGAGACTAAAGCTAAACTAGAAATTAAGGCAAAACAAGAAAACTAGAACATGAGTAAGTAAACTAACGAGAAAACCAGAGAACTAAGGCTATAAATGAGGAAGCAAAGCCAAGCTTGGAAACTAAGGCAAAATCTAGAATCCTAAAACGGAGCAGGAAAAACAAAAGCAAAACAGAGACTAAGAACTCTAAGAAAACAAGAACCCCTAAATAACTCTAAAACCCCAAAAATCCTAAGTAAATCAAAACTGAAATCGAGCCCAAAAAAATAACAAGGCACTGGCCTTAAGGGCTCAGGCAAAAACGGCTGCTAAGCAAAAAAAAGAAAAAGTCTTCGTGGGGGTCGTCCTGGACGAGGCAGGCGGCGGAGCAGCATCGCCCGACTAAACCCTCGAGGAGGGCGGCCCCGACGAGGCAAAGTCAAACGGCCCGGAGACCGCGGTCGGCGGCTCCGGCCGAACAGGAAAGTCAGAGGCGGGCGCCGTGGTGGACGGCCCCGACGAGGCAGAGTCGAGCGGCTCGAAGTCCGCAGTCTGTGGCTCCGGCCAAACAGGAAAGTCAGAGGCGGGCGCCGTGGTGGACGGCCCCGACGAGGCAGAGTCGAGCGGCTCGAAGTCCGCAGTCTGTGGCTCCGGCCAAACAGAAAAGTCAGAGGCGGTGCCAAGCTACAGGTCTCGGCGGAAACCGAGGCCAGAGGTGGGTCCTCCTGGACCTCCTCACGAGGCTTGGGCAGAGGCGGGTCCTCCTCACAAGGCTTGGGCAGAGGCGGGTCCTCCTCACGAGGCTTGGGCAGAGGCGGGTCCTCCTCACGAGGCTTGGGCAGAGGCGGGTCCTCCTCACGAGGCTTGGGCAGAGGCGGGTCCTCCTGGACCTCCTCACGAGGCTTGGGCAGAGGCGGGTCCTCCTGGACCTCCTCACGAGGCTTGGGAAGAGGGGCTCCCTCGGAGGCCTCGGGCTGAGGCAAAGCGGCTCCCTCGGAGGCCTCGGGCTGAGGCAAAGCAGCTCCCTCGGAGGCCTCGGGCTGAGGCAAAGCAGCTCCCTCGGAGGCCTCGGGCTGAGGCAAAGCAGCTCCCTCGGAGGCCTTGGGCTCATCCTCGTCGGCCGGCGGATCTATTTTCTTGGCGGCCGGCAGAGCGGAGCCTTCAGTGGTCGGCAGAGCGGAGCTTTCGGCGGCCGGCAGAGCAGGACTATGAATACCCATACAGGCTTGGGTCGTGGTTTGCACAGCTGGAGCTTCTGAGGCAAGCGGCGAGGCGGTGTGCATCCCGTTCTCGTAGGCTGCATGACTCTCGTCAGTGGGAACAGGGGCGGACCAACTTGGGAGAAGGTCATCCCTGTCCCCGTAGAAAAAGTCCCACAGCTGATCTTCATGGAGATGGGGTGCTTTAGCCGGATCCTCTTGAGCAGCAGCATCTGCATCCAGCCGACTCACCGGAGAAAGGGAGGAGACGGACGACAGAGTTGAGGCTACTGCTGACAGTGAGGCGGCGGGAGCTGCGGTGGAGACAGCAGCAGTAGGTGCATCAGAAGGTGCAGCAGCAGGAGAGGCAGATGCTGCAGTAGTGGTGAAGACGGCAGCGGAGGTGGACAGACTAGTGAGCGGAGGTCTAGGTGGTGGCGGCCTGTGGAGAGACTGGGCGTGGGCTGTCGCTTGGATCCATTCCACCTCTTCTTTAAAGCCGACAATACCCAGGCTGGACAGAAGCGTGATTTTGTCTCCCCACTGGTTCCACAAAATCTCCACCGCTCGCAGCCGAACCCACGGTGGATCAAAAGCGGCAGAAACATCCAGCGCCCTCCTGAGCTCCAAAAACAGAGACTCTAGGCTCAGTGTGTGTGTTGGGTTCATCTTTGGCCGGTCCGTACTGTCATGATTTATCTTCATGAACCCAAGCACGACCACACAAACTGAGCTCAGTTAGAGAGAGTTTATTTAGGAAGGTGAGTTGTGGAAGATGAAAACCAGAGACTTTACAGGGCTGGAGCAGCCGATGAGTGCTGGAGCTGGAGAGAGTCCGTTAAAGCTGGGTGGCATGGTATAGATCTGAGCTTACTCAGAGTGGCTAGTCAGGTTAGCAGTCCATAGCAGACAACAGGGCACAGAGCAGAGTTTCTCCAGAGTAGCTTGTCAGGTTAGCAGCCCACAGGAGACACCTGGACAGAAAGCAAAGCTTCTACAAGAACGAGCAGCAGAATATAAAGACTTACAGAGGGACTGGCATGGAGCGGGTGTAGAATGATGACGGACCGGCAAAGTAGTGACAGCAGAGTGAGGCTTAAGTAGTGAGGCTGGCAGGTGAAATGAGTCTGGCTAATTAGTGGCTGGCAGGTGTGACTAACTGCAGTGGAAGGGAAGGCTGAAGTGAGGGGAAGGAGAAAATAAAAACAATAAATAAAGTCAAACCCTAACTAAAACTAAAGCAAGGTGGAAAAACCGAAAACCAATGGCAACAAAAGCCGAATTAAAACTAAACCATGACATGTCCAATATCAGTGTCCGATGCACTGTTCTGTATCCATTTTACCTGTAAAGTATTTTTCTCCAGCAATTTGGCTATGACATATATCATTACAGTTATCATGTAAAAACCTGATGTTCAGTTTTACAAAAACCAGAGATAATTGTGAGGTTTTCACAGATAAATAGCAAAGACGAAAAATAAATTGCCATTCTTTCTAAATTAATGTTAGGTCAGTCTAACCAAAATGGAGAGAGTTGCTGTAATCTCCACTGTACTGTATGCTCCCTGTTACACATATTGAAGTGTTCAAGTTACTTGACACATGTAACCTGGCCTTCTGTTCTTCAGACCTTCTGTTTGTTTGGTGTTTTCTGCTTGTTTTTTTTCTATTTGTGTCCTGTCTGGCAATGTGGCAATAAAATTGTAGTCTTGATGCCCAAGACAGCCCAACAGATTTTACTTTCACAAGTGGAGCCTTACTGCTTTCGCCATAGTGCTCCGCTTGATTTATATATGCAAGACGTTTTATTAGATTTTATGCTGGGATTATTTCATGTTCAATGGATGCTGAAACGGGAAGGTAAAAGAGGAAAAAAGAAGAGATACAGATTAGACAAAATGGTAAAAGGCAGAAAAGGTGAAAAAGGAAAAGGAGAGAGCGATACTTCATCCTCTGAGTCTGCTTCTACTCCTACAAAGAGAGATATAAAAAGAACAGCAAAACCAACCAATATGGTATTACAGGCAAAAACAACCAACGCCACGATACATCACTGAAGAATATACGGTATTAATTAATATGAAATGTATAAAGCAACAGCTAAAGATAATAACAGGGGTTTTCTGTACAGAAGTGAATCTGTAAGTACGTGAATCCAAGCACATGTAGGTGTTTGTGAGAGTGCACTTGTATATGTAAGGTTTATCCATAAGAAAATGCTCAATAGTGGTTGTGAGGCGCCAAAGACCCACCCCCCAGAGAGCTGAGGCAGACACCAGGGGAACTAGAACCCCAATTGCCAGAATGGACCCCCAGAGCAAAGGTGCCCAAGATGGGCCAACACAGGCAAAGCTGCCTCCCCCCGTCCAAGGGAAGAGCAGAAAGAAGCCCCAAGAAACCCCAAAACAGCCACAAAGCCAAAGGATGAGCCTGTGGGGTCTGCCAGCAGCCAGCTACGCCAGAGCGGATCCAGCCATGGGCCCAGAGAGGACCCAAGGGCCCCTGCCCCTCAGGGGAGCCCCTGGCAGAGCCACCGGGGCCAAGGCCCCCCGAAGCTGGTGCCCACCCAAGCACCCAGCCCCGGACATGGGGGGCTGAGCTCCACACTTAGTGGAAAAAAGGGGGCAGTTCAAACCCAACCTGTCAAAGAGACAAAAAGAAAACCATGTACAGTCTGATTCACACGTTCCCACTCTAGTGGCCCCACATGCAAATGCTCCTACAAAAAAATTAAAAAAGGGGACACAGTACACACACTTGCACTCACCACACATCCTATACTCCCAGGTCCAGGCACCAGCACCCCAGAGGGGTATCCAGCTCCAGACCCCGTCCATACTAACTGTCCCAACCCCCCACTCCGATCCCAGCCCGGATGACCCATGGGCCCATCCACCCAGAGATGGGGCCAGCATGAACCGAACATACCTTCTGTTGTGAGATATTGACGGTGATAATCATGGTGGCAGCATACTTGAGTCAAGGACCTGCATGGGTCAACCTTGTTGCAACAAAGCTAATTCATCTTGGACATCAGATAATTTTAAGAAGTGGTTGGTGGCCTCATTTTCGGGAATCCATGAACAATCTATGATTCCCCTTCCAGTACATACAGGTTATTTGCCATTGGCAGTAGGGAAGCAAACTCACTTCTAAATTACGCATTGGCTGGTTGATTGAAAGAAATGTAGGGATTCTTTTTTCTTTCTTTATGTCTGTCTACCAAGGGTTATTCTGTAGATTGTGAAGCGCAATATTAGTGCAGATGGAGGTAGCAAGGTGGAAGCATGGCTTGATAGTGCAGTGGTGAATTGCCTCGGGGCCGTTTTAATCTAGTTCAATGGGGATCTACATAATATGTACTCTTACAGAATAAATATTGCTGTTTATTCCCTGCATGGATCACTCCCAGCATGCAGAGGGTCAGGATTAATCAGTCTGGTAAAAGAAAGCCTTTTATGCCTCCTATAAAACTCCTTGACCTTTCTTTCCACTGACCAGTGACCACCATTCCTATAGCATTTTGCCCCTCTAAGCAAAAATGCTCTAAAATAAACCAGACACTGCCGTTAGCAAATAGATGTGCTGCTCCTGGGTTACCCTGCTGAACAACGGCGGGTGTGTCATTGTTTGATATAGGCTGTTGTCCCACAGCTCACGGTCACACTAAGGCTTCTGTCATCAGCCATGCATATCACTGCCATCCGTCTCTTGGTGCGTAGGTGCTGATGGGATGGAGGCCATGGAGGCTCAGCTGCAACACCAGATATGCTTCCTATCTATGATGCACAATTATGACAAAGAAACTAAGGCTGTCTATATGCCACAGCCACTGGAGCAAAGGCTTGATGAGAGAGGGAAAATGTCACATTTACTGTCTTCCATGCTGACAAACGCATGAGGTTTAGACTGGCTCTGGATGATGCATATCTCGGTGTGCGTATATATTGTGTAGCGTGTGATGGGGATGACTGCAGTGACAGTGTTCCCCAGGACTGTGATTTCTGATAAAATGAAATATACTCCAATAAATATATGCAGATGAGTGGCTGGATGATAACATAGCTTAGAGAAACCGATTAAAATCAGTTTTGTTCAGACATTAAAATTATGTTAATGAATTCAGCAACTCACCTGACAATCAGCAGGTGGCCGCAGAGAATAAGGCTTCTTTCTGTTGGAGTGAGTCTTTCAGTTATCGACGATGCTGGCTTAGAGTCAAGCAAGGATTGCAAACTGTCAGTGCTAACATTCAGTAAAAGAGGGACATGTATTAATTTGCAAGGAGGGTTAATGTAGATGTAACAGACTTTCAATGAAACATCAAAATATCACTCTCACGGAATAAAATGCATTATTTATCTTTACATTTTACCATTCTATGGAACAAAAACCAATTAAAAACCTGTACTATGGCTGTATTTAAATACACAGATATTGTTTAGTCAGTGCTGTGGGTATACTATTATTCTAATACTATGCTATGCAACTGTTTTTAATTCAGTTACAATAAGGAAACATGTGCATCTTCAATAGGTAACAAGCAAAATGCTCTCTCTTGATGTTTTTTAACTTAAAAATGGTATGATGGATTTTTTCCCTAATTTATTCATTCCAAGGTACTATTTTCCAACTTTAATATATATTAACCAATATCTTACCAGGAAACTTTTTCAACCTCTAGTTACCACAACAATTATTGGTGTACTGGTGTTCTATACAATAGGCTAACACAGAGTATCAAAGTTCCTTATTTTGAGGTGGAGTGAAAAAGATACTTGTCTTTACATAAAAAAAGTATGTTGTGCATTTGTTTTCACTTCTCTTTACTGTTTCAATGTTACACAGCTGCAAACCTATCAGACGATAAATTACAATACTTGTAAATGACAGATTATTTATAGAAACAGTCAAGAGGCCCATGGGAACTCTGCAGGAGCCGCTCAGGTGGGCTAGTCTGTTGACAGGACAACTATTATTTGTGCACTCCAGAAATTCAGCCTTTATCAAAGAGTGCCAGGAAGAAAGCCATCGAAAGTTTAGTTTGCTTTTTGCCATGTTCAGGACCACTGCAAACATGTGGAAGAAGGTGGTCTTCTCAGAGGAGACCAAAACTGGACCGTTTCATCTATTGTATGTGCATTATGCTATGTGTGGAAGAGAAATAATTCTGTTTAATCACCCTGAATATGCCATCCCCACAGTGAAACATGGTGTAGGCAGTACTGTACTGCTTCAATATTTTTTTTCTGCGAGAATCTGGAGATAGAAAGATGGATGGTGCTAAATTCCGGGCAATCCTTGAAAATAAAAAGATTAGACTTTGGACTTCAGCCAGAGATTAATTTTTCAGCAGGAAGGCGGCCCTGAATGCACAACCTGAGCTATAAGGGAATGCTTTTGAACAGAGCATATTCAAGCAGTAGGATGGCCTAGTCAAAGCCCAGACCTAAATCTGTGCCCCATCTTGACAGCTGCTGTTAGAAGATTCCTTCAATACAATCTAGCTATTTAAATAACAAGAATTGAGAAATGATTCACTGTCTAGAAGGGAAATGTGGAGAAAAAAATCTCAGTAAAATACACTGAAGTTTGTAGTTGTAATGCAATGAAATGTGTAAAAGGTCATGGAGTATCAATGGTTTTGCAGGGGATTATGCTATACATAGTAGTCACACACCAACAACAAAAAAGAAAGAAAGTAAAAATGAAAGTTTGGATGTATTTGAGGTGTCGAACACAATTATTTTGAATACAAATGTTTGCAGAAATGTGTTATTGTTATTACACAAATGTCTGACAGTAGTTTGCTGAGGCTGCAGGCCGCATATCTTTGGAACAAAGATCGTGTAATGTTTGACAAAATATGGTGGTCAGTCAAAATGGGTTCTTATTTTGACATGGATAGGAAATTTGCTTACAGTTAAAAGTTGGAAACTTTTAAAACATCAAAAGAATGAAATAAGTGGATGGCAACACATAGGTGACTACAAAGAGAGCACGGGCTCAATCTTGTTATTGGTGTTTTATATATATATATATGACATTTCGCTCTGTTTTAAAACAATGCAGGTTCATTACAGATGACTCTAAGATGCATTAAATAACGTTGTTATATTTTTGTCTTAGGCTTTGCACCTCTGCTGGCACTAAATTTTGTACTACCTCATGTCTAAACTTAGAGGTCTACCCCCACCAGTTTTCAAATCACACTTGCTGTCCTCTTGATGTGCCTGCAGCTGTTATAAATGGCAATGCTAGACTTACTGCAGCCCCTTTGTGGGCTCTCAATATTTCATAGGTTTGTTTTGGTTTTTGAATCCTTTAAACCAACAAGATATTTTTCCCTCCTCTTCAAAAGATCACTGGATCCCCCTCATCCCCTCAGCATCAATATTTAGAACTCAGCAGCATTACTTTGGACACACATAAAAAAACATGCTTCTGCTTAAATATTTCACAAAAAAAATGGGTCATCTTTGAATTTGAGTATCTCATGCAGGCAAGTCAACTGCACTCTGAAAGTTACCTTTCAAAGTTAGAGCTGGTAGAGGTTTACTCTGTCATGTGATGGATTGTGAATGAGACCAGCACAGTGACAGATGCATACATGGATACAATGAGATTGAAATTGGTGCCCAGCTTATGTAGGATCTGCATCCAGCTGACTCTTTAGATGGGAATGGAGCGTCAGCGGAAGAAACAGATGTTGGCCTGTAATTGCCTCCCAGTGAATTGATGAAAGCGCCGGAGCTATGCAGCGTGTTAATCATATTGGAAACACTGAATGCTAAAATGCGTCATGGGAAATATCTGAAAACTTGAAATTCTATTAGCATTTTTATAAGCCTGCATGGTGCCAGAGTGTCTTCTTCATATATTACACATGTCAATGTTTTATACATACAAAGAAATCAAAACAAAGTAGTCAATAAATTAATTTGTGTGTATTAAAGTTGAATGATGCAAGGATTAAAAATTGAAAATATGAAGAGAAGGAGGTGAAGAAAACAACTGATACTGGTGAGCATTTAAAAACAATCTTGCTCATTAATGGTGCCAAACTATAAAGACTGGTTTAGTCCTAATTGTTGGTCTTAAAAAAGGTTTCTCATTTCTAAGGTACTGCCAAACTCATGATTCACAAACTCTGATGGCATTAGCTACAGAGGTATTTCTAAAAGTTTGAAGGTTCTAGTGATCACCAATAGGCCCATAATCCTGGGACAGAACATTCATTCAAGATGAACTGTTCATAAATAGGTATTTGTCGCATGATTTCTGACAAAAGAGTAAGAAATATAATCACAGGAGATGTTCAAGAGGCAACAATTATTGTCAGAGAGCTTCAAGAGGACCTGGAATTACCAGATTTTCCATGACAACAATAAGCAATGAATTAAACTACAAGGACCTTCATGAATGCTTCATGCCCAACACTCCACCATTGAAGAAAATGCATATTGACCATATGATTGACATGTATTTTCACACACCATATTTTAAGGAGGAAAATTAATATAGATCAACCCAAAAAGCAAACAGAAAAATTGTGAAATTTGGAAGTGTGGGGTGAGTTTCAGCATTTGGTACATAAGGAAGGAAGAATGGAAAAATGTTCTGAGACATTCTCGATGAGAATACAAAGATGAAACAGGGGTGAACATTTTTTGATTGACAATGATCCTAAACAATGGGAAAGCAAAAAGGGAAGGTTAGAGAAAGACTCAGTGTGAGGGTCAGTTTTAGAGAATGATCATAATGCAAGAATGACCCAATCAATCGAACTAAGAAGCCTCCCAGAAGATTTGAAGATGCTTTGTGTCGAAAAAAGGGCTCAAAACCACACAAATAGTGGTTTTGAATATTTTTTTCTATTTATGAGATATTTTGATGTCAAAATAAGCAACATTTTTAGATAATAAAAAATCTATACTAACTGATCCATTTTTATCAAACCAACTTGGCAATGCGACTTTGCTCTCCAGACAGAGGCAATCAGCCATTGCAAAGCCTCACCTGAATGATTACAGCTGAAAATTAAAGCAGCGAGCTGTTGCTGCGAGTTTAAAAGTAACATTTCAAGTAGCCTTTTAGAGGAGCCTTTGTAACACTTTTATAGTCTAATAGGAAAACGATACGAGGCAGCTATGAGAGGATGAATGGAGCTGAACTTTCTTTATCTAAATGATAAAAAACATTAATTTTAATTGATAAATCTGACCTGCAGACAGGATGTAACAGTACTGTTGGACCACTGATCTCTTCTGATTGTTTCTGTTAACGAATTTAGAGGTGATCGATAAACAGGTTAGATTATCCTCCTCATAATGTCCTTGAGAGGGTTATTTGTGCTTTCTTTACTTCAAGACTGGACTACTGCAGCTCTTATTTTTTTTGGAATTGGCCAGTCTCTTTGTCCGTCCACAGCTGGTTGAGAGTTCCGCTGCCCCTTTGTGAAAGGGGACAAGATGGCATGGGCACATCACTCAAATTTAGTATTTCCTCCACTGGCTGTCTGTCTCTTTTAGAATTGCTTTTAGTTTTATATATCCCAAGTATATCCCTAAGATCTGAAGATCAAAAGCAAGGACTCGGCTTGTGACCAGGGGACACAGAGCGTCTTCAGCTGCAGGGCCTAGGCTCTGAAACAGTCTCCCTTTTCCTGTGAGGTCTGCTGGATCTTTAAATGATTTTAAGCCTCTTGTTCATTTTTTTTCATCTTTTTATTTGTATGATGCTTATTGCTTTTGTATTATTATTATTATTATTATTATTATTATTATTATTATTATTATTAGTAGTAGTAGTAGTAGTAGTATGTAGGCCTACCTGTACAGTACTTGGGATTTATTAAGCACTTTATTAGTAAATGATGATGACGATGATGATGATGACGATGATGATGATGATCAGATGCTGACTGTGCTCCAGATTTGAGTACTAGAAACCAGGTAAAACATCTTCAACACAAACACTCTGATTTTTAAGAAGGATTTAAGCATATTAGTTAACACTCCTGGATCTTTAACAGTGAAGGGATAAACATGTCAGACAGCTTTTAAGTGAATGTTATCTGTTTAAATATTAAAAACTTAGAGACAACTAAAGACAGGCAGAAAATGCCTGCCTCGGTTGCTCCTCTGTTCAGTAGAAAAGGAATCAGTGGCTAACGAGTCTCTTAGAGTTACGATCAAATGGTGCACCCAGACTGAAGTTGAGAATTAGAGCAGAAACTAGTAAATGTGTTTAATGCTTGTCATTTCACTTTATTACACACAGCCCTATTTATAGATTCATTTCTTTGTGTGTCTGGATTACTGTGATTTTTACTAACATCCGCTGTGAATTTCATGTCAATAGACTTATTAGAATCCAAATAAAGGATAAAACTGTTGGCATGTTAATTACAGTACTTCTTTTCTCCTATATATAGTGCTTCTCACAGTAATTCACAGGTAGAAGTAGCCCTCAGCTCTGGGTTACCTTTTTCTAATATAACATCAGAGTTGACTTGCTTGACTTTTTATACAAAGTGCCTCACAGGATATTAGGTGCATGCATTTTTCACTCATGTGTTCATGGAAGGAGTGGACCTCTAAATCCTAAGCATTGCTGTTGTTGGTGCAGTGCTTTACCCGCAGGCGAACTGTGTCCAAATTCTGCCTCTCAACATGTGCATTAAAAGCTGCCATTTATATTTGTGGGCTTTATATGTTTGGTGATACATTTTGCATTGTATATGGGAGGTATTTAAGTATTAGTATTGAATATATAAAATATATTCCTATAAAGTAATTTTTATCCCAGCATTAAAGGTAGGAACATAAAAGAAAAATCAAAGCCAGGCAGTGCAATTTCATTACCTCAATGACCTACCAAACATCTTAAAAGCAGCATTTTATCAGCAGCCACATCAATATAGAACCACGCTCGGCTAAAAGAGAGTGAAAAAAAGACCTGCTCTAAATTTTGCAGCACTGATTACATGTCAGGTACACTCTGACATTATAAGTAGGCTTGTGAATCTTAAAAACCCCAGTCAACACTGAAGTGGATCAGACAGGCAGGTCTCATCCTATTATGGAATTTCCTTCAGTAAGACAGCCGGCAGCGGAGGAGAGGCTTGAAGTAGACAACACAGCTGGTGGGGACTGTCCAGCTTCCAAGAATCATACTAAGCCACAATAAGGTCGCACGCGTCCACGTCTGAGACTATCTGAATTATTGTGGCTGGTCCGCAACATGAACCCCATCCTTACTTGTCAAAATGCCACCCATTGGCTAGCGTGGGGCACGCTTAATCCGCCTCGTGGGAGAAGCCAGTTTGCAACCATTCAGCTCCAATTACAAATCTGCAGCAGCACCCGAGGATTTGGGGCCATCCAAATGCAGTGATTACTGTGGGGCTCCTGGAGGGCCCGAGCTGAGCTCTTCATTGTTATGCGCTGTTTACTTTTTGTCTGTGTGTCCATCTGTTGATATGGAGAACAGACGCGGCCCGAGTTCTCCACGGAGCCCACACTGGAAGCTTGGCTCGCATAACAATAATCTGACATTTTTCTGCCATTTCACTGAATTTTAAATAGTTAAACAATGGTGAAGGTTTTCATAGAAACAGGATGCCATGCGCCTTGGTAGCAAGCTGTTCAGAGTTTAGGTCCCAAACAGAAATTATGTAGGAGGAGGGGAGATGCAGAACATAGCCTCATGAGGGGAGAAATTTCATGTAGCAGATTTCTGTTGGATTTCTTTTTCATCTTGTTGAATTTTAATGCCAAGAAAAAAAAAAATATTTGCACATTCTACCCGCGTGAAGGGTTTATGTGAAGTTTATAGGTCACCAATGCCACAGGACACGCTTGACTGAACTCATTTAAATACAGTCCCCCAAAAAGTATTTGTTCTCTTTTGACCTTTTTTAAATATCACATTACAGCAATAAACCCAAATGTCTCTCATTGGGTGTTTTAGCTGACAGACCAAGAGAAAGTGCATCATTCTGAGAAGGAAGGAAAATTATAGTTTTCAAAACATTTTAATCCACCCACCTTTGCCCTGATACCTTTAAATATAACCCTTATTTATGCAAAAATACAATTAGTGGCAAACAAATTGAGCAGCCTCTATCTGGCAGCCCCATGACAGGGTTGGGGGGCACAGCAATATTTAGGCTCTGTCCAGATTCAGAGGCTGCCTCCTTCGAAGGACCCGGCCTACTTTGCATCCTTCGAAGGACCCAGCCTACTTGGACAAAGTCCTTCGATTGGTCACAACAATAAGAAGGCCGGATGGGATTGGCTGTGAAACTGGGCAGTCTAGCCTTCACCAGCAGTCCCTGCCCTTACCTCAGCATAACTGTTTCACAGCAACTGTGACAGCATGAAGCACAGCTGTGAAGCCGAGCAAATGTTTATTTGCGCTGTCTCCACTCACTGTAAATAAATGTACACAGTTTTTATTTCTTTTATTCCCCCCTTCAGATATTCCTGACGGCTTAATGATCTCATTTTGTTTAAAATGTTCTTGTTTTATCATCTTTTCATTTTATTATCCATACATCAGCCATTTTAAATGTTCAAATAATTTTTTATGTTCAAAGAAATGTATAACACTGAATAATATTCATTCATGAGGAATACCATTTGTTTAACTTATTAGCAGAACCTTTACCAACTTAAACACTAACAACAACTTTCTGAACACAGTTTAAATCAATTTATGTGTAGAGAGTGATACAAATAAATGAACCAAACATTAACATCAGATATCATCTATCATCATTACCTCGTCCACGACAATGCAGTGTGTATATGCTGTTTTAAAACCCGCTCACAAGCCTCACTGCACACTCATATTGGTGGCACAAATAACACCATGTATGCAGCCTGCTTGACCTGAGTGCGCTCACTCTACCTGTACAGCAATATTAGTAGAACAGAAATTATCCTTCTTCATCTCCTTGCTACCAATCTCAAGCTGCATATCGGTGTGAAGTATGAACATTGTGTAGATTTCTACACAGAAAAACCCTATTATTATCTTTAGGTGTCACTTCATACATTTTGTATTAAATAACACTGTATATTCTTCAGTGATGGTATCAAGGCGTTGTTTGTTTGTACCTGTAATACTTTATCGGTTTGTTTTGCTGTTCTTTTGATATCTCTCTTTGCAGGTGTAGAAGCAGACTCAGAGGATGTTATGTTGTTCTCTCCCTTTCATCTCCTCTTTCTCTTTTACCTTTTCTCCCTTTTAGGATTTTGTCTTATCATCATCATCATCATCATCATCATCATCATCATCATCATCATCATCATCATCTCTCCTTTTTATCCTCTTCTACCTTTCAGTTTCCGTGTCCATTGAACATTAAATAGTCCCAGCATAAAATCAAATAAAGCTTCTTGCATATATAAATCAAGCAGAGCACTATGGCGAAAGTAGTAAGGCTTCACTTGTGAAAGTTAAATCTGTTGGACTCTCTTTGGCATTAAGACTACAATTCTTATTGCCACATTGCCAGACAGGACACACAAATAAAAAAAATAAACTGAGTTGAGTTTTAAGCTGAGAAAAAAAACAGTGTTTAGTTTGTACAAAATAGACACATACTGCATTAAAAAATGTGAACAGCTGTAACGAGGACTGAAAACCTTTATAGAAATGTAGTGGAGTAAAAAGTATGATTTTTATCATTAAAATGGAGTGAAAGTAATAAGTGTTCAAAATAAATGTTTTTCAAGTAAAGTACAAATTTGAAAAACTGTACCTAAGTACAGTGCTCAAGTAAATTTGCTTCATTACTGCCGAACTTTGCTGAACGGAGTTTCTTCTTGATGGCTCCAAGTCCACTTTAACCAGATGTAACAGTTTCACAGTTACAGTTGATTCCTCAGTTTCTCCATTTCCTCAAACTAAGAGTCTGGATGTTATCTGTGGTAGCACGTTATCTTTTTAATCTCATGTCAATACTCAGCCTGTATATAACCACCTTGGAAACATCAACCGTGTCCGTCCATGTCTTACACCCACCACCAGAGCCATCCTCCTTAATGCAGTCGTCAGCTCTTGATTAGATTACTGTAATTCCCTTCTTTCAGGTCTTCCTCTCACAATCATTCATAAACTTCAGCTTGTGTGGAGCACAGCTGCTAAAAACTAAAACCCCCACCATAGAAAACATTATTCTTTAACATCTTCTCTGATTACCCATCAAATATTGCAACAACTACAAGATTTAACTCTAACATTCAAGGCTCTCAATAACTTAGCACCTCCTTACCTGACTGATTTTCTTGTCATCACGTACCCTCCGAATCTTTTTACTCTTCCTCATCCTTTCTTCTTGATACCCCTCCTGCCCGTTTGTCAACCATGGGGTCCAGAGCCTTCTACCGTACAGCCCCCATCTCCACAACTCTGCCACAACACATCCATGACTCTCTTCTTCTCTGTTCTCATTTAAATCTCATCTCAAAGTTCACTTGTTTAAACTTGCGTATCATGGCTAATTGTGTTATTTATTAAACCAATAATTATTTTGGATTATATTAATTGTCATATTGTTTTATCATTTATCTCTTTTATAGTTCTTGTTTTTTTCTTGTTCTGTGACCTTGAGTGACTTGAAAGGAGCCTTCAAATACAATTTCTTCTTATTATTATCATTGAAAAGATGCCATGTTGCAGTTAGTTTATAAAAAAGGAGGAAATTATCAGAGCGGTAGAAGGAAGGAAAACAGAAAGTTGGACAGAGTACCTGTTTCATTTTACTTTTTTTAGCCAAAACATTTAAGACAAATATTTGTGGGATACAGTACTATAGAAGTGGACAATGATTTTCCATTTTCAGTGATTGTTGTCAAATTGAGTGCTGTTTTCTCACCCCAACAATGTTGTTATTACTATGTGAAGCGGTGTCAGTTTGTATGATCAGTTCACCGTCATTTCAGCAGGAAAATTTGAGACCTGGAACATAACCGGAAAGTACCAACTTTGATATTGTGGCACAAATATTGGTGTAATGCCATATCCAAAGGTTTACTCCACTGCTTGTAAATTTTTAAAACCCCATCCACGTTAAAGTGGATCAGACAGTCAGGTCTCATCTTATTACAAAAGGTCTTCAATCAAACAGCTGGCACTTAGAGGGATTGAATTAGATAGCACAACAGGTGTTATCTGCTTCCAGCTGTCCAACTTCCAATACTCACACAAAGTTTACAAAATCTGTAAAAATACGTTTTGATACTTTTTGAACATCTTTCCTACGACAAAAACATTTGGAGATAACTGATTGGTCGACTTTTAAGAGCACTGCAGAAACATTAAGTTTGATCAATCTTGTGCTATTTTAATGTAGAACTGGATAAATGTTACACATAAACCACATGACTAGATGCGTGTTAAGGTTGAAGATTACTTTAAGTATTGTAAATGATGAAGGCAAAATATGGGGATAAATAAAGTTGAAAACAGAACCATTTTCCATGCTAGGTTTTAAAAGTGTACTTCTTTAAAACATTTTTCTTCTACACAGAACTAAAGTTTAAAAAAAATCTGAACGATTCCTTGAAAAGAAAAAAAAAACTCCTCCCTCACTGTTAGCAAGGGGATACTCTTACTCAATGGTCAGGAAAGAGCTTCCATGATTCAAATTGCAGTGGAAAAAAATGCTAACTCTGAAAACAAGAATTGAGGCAAAGTTCAATTCAAAGGCTAACAGACTGAAACAGATCTTAGGAAAGTCAAAGTAAACTTTTTTTTTTCCCTTTGTCATGTTCAGCTTCAAGAAGAGTGATGGGCTGGCTGCCAAGTGAACTCACTCACAGATCCCAGCTACACCCCTCAACCCCCCTCCCCCCAGTGTGTAGTGCATGAGGAGCTAGAGTGTAATTAAAATGGGAGGGGGGAAGCAGACAGGTGAGCTCCTCCATATGCTCCCACAACCAGAAGCCCTCAGTGTCGGGCAACGTCCTGGGTAGTACACCACGGAGCGGTCCTCTTGACTCAGGCAATGCCCACCGGCTACTGCAAAGTACCCCCACCCCTCTCCTCGGCAGCCTTGTGTGTGTGTGTGTGGTGACTAATGTGCGATTAAAACTAAGGGGCAGGTGGCCATAAAGTGCAATGAGAGTGTCAGCTTGGATGACCCCTCCATCACCCCACGCGTCCCCCATAAACCCTAATGTGGTGATATGTATTGGGGGTGTCCAAACAAACTTAGAGGGAGGACCTAGCTGGAAACAGAAATGTTGGAAGAGGTCTGGATAAGGTGGAAGAAGGCTGAGGTGAATAAAGAAATGTTAAACAAGAAAAAAGTAAAAAGTAATAGGGAGATAATTTGATTTAAATGCTAAGAACCATTTAGAGACTTAATAAGCACAATCATTTTTATCTCCTGTCTTTATTTCTGAAATATTCCACTGTTCCCTTTTTAAAGCTCCTGTGTATTTTTTGACGTCAGTATCCAGTGTTTTTTTTTTCCTTTACATGATGTGTAATGATGGCTAATGAATGAGCTCTAATGGGTCTCAGAGCTGTCATAAACTAGCTTCCTCTTTGTGATACAAAATGTCAGTCAGTTTCCTCCTCATGGCCTCTCACTTCACATGTCTTACTTTTGAATAATCTCTATGTGTTTTCACTGAGAAATGTCTCTTCACATCTTAATTATTGTCTCTGTATCCTCAAAGGTCTAGCAAAGCCAATGGGGCTTGTGGAGGGACCCGGGGGCCTCGGCCAGGGGGGAGCCGCTGCCACTCTGGGGGAGGACAGCCGTGATGCAGAGGGGAAGTACGAGGAGTACGGCTACAATGCCCAACTCAGTGACCGCATCTCCCTTGACAGGAGCATCCCTGACTACAGACCTAAAAAGTATGTCAGCCTTTTGTATCATTCTCTTTTTTAATGCTACAAATTGGTATGTGTGCTTTTCCTCTCCTGACAATGTTCTATCCTGAAGTAGACAACGGTAAATTGTGGAGATTACTGGATTTAACAAAACCTTTTGCACCTGTCATCATTTCAATTTTCATTTGGGGCAAACACGATATTCAAAGGTTAGAATAAAGAATGTTGAGTAAATCTATTATATATTTCTAAACAGAAGTGTCATTCAAGCACTATATGAATATGAACAAAATGAGAACTTGGATTCTCCCTTCATTTCAGGAGTAGGTGAATGAATCAATGTTTTCTACAACATAGTCTCCTGTGTTTTTCATTTTAGCTGAAAAGAAGCTTTGTATTCTCTGAACATCTTTCATAAAGAAGAGCCTACCTTATATTGCCCATTTAAATGAAAGACTGCCTCATATGTGTTTTCATATTAAAGACTAAAAAAGAGGAATACACAGTTTTGATGAATTAGTGAATTAACTTGCAAAGGGAGTAATGGAGGTAGATGTCAAAATATCAGATTATACTGTATCAGTATAACAGTCTGCTTGGACAAGATTTGTCTGTTGGCACAATTGTGATGTTGTTTAGTTTCTCCAAATGTAAGAGAAACTAAACAACCAGGGGAAACCATTGTTTCCTTTGATGTCACCTCTTTATTATGCATTCCGACATCAGAGGCGGTGAACACTGTCAGGACTCAGGTGGAACATGACGAATTATTAAAAACAGAACCAATTTAACATGCAACATTTTTCAGTTAATTAATGTGTTCCATACCGTTTTGGATGATTAAATGAGTCATTTCAGGTTGAACTAAGGTTTTCTCGGCCGCCCTGGTGGTCTATGGGGGAAATACCGCACTTGCAATTGCAGGAGCCCTCGGCCCGCACTCACAGGCTCAGTAGTCTGTGCATCGCGAGAGTCGGTCTTACTTTACGGCGAGAACTGCTACACGCCCCCAGTGAAAGGCGTGCTCGTTGCTAGCGCAGTGGCGATATTTGTGCAGTTATCATGGCGGAACCAGCGATAAAACAGCGAAAGCCCATGTCGGAGCAGGCAAAAGGGCTCTGGACAGAGAGAGGAGTCGTACACGGGTGAACATCGGACAAGCTTTTTCCGAATGGCAAGAGCTAAAAGAAAAAGAAGGCTGCAAGGCTGACGCGGACCTCGCGTTTCTGCTGATGCGATTGTAAGTAACATTGTAGTGTTTCCCTCACGCTACGGCCTCGCCGACATTCCAAATAATACAAAACAGACCAATTTAACACCAAAACAGATTTGTGACTTGTTGGACCGCTGTCTCTCAACCACATATTTCAAGTAAAGAGACAACTTTTACCAACTGCCACATGTACCATTGGCTCCCCAGTGTCATCCATTGTGGCCAATTTGTACATGGAGGAAGTGGAGAGCACTCAGTGCTTACAAGGGAATACCACCAACTCACTGGTTTAGATATGTGGATGACAGTTGGATTAAAATCCAAACCAAAGATGTTGAGGCATTTACCCCACCAAATCAACTCAGTGGACAGCCACATAAGGTCTACCAGAGAGGATGTCAAGAATAACATGTTGCCTTTTCTGGACTGTGCGGTACGTACTGAGGAAGATGGGAGTCTCAAAACTGAAGTTTATTGGAAGCACACACACACAGACCAATATCTGCAATATCGATATCTGGTTCACATCACCCACCGGAGCACAAACTCCTTGTTATCAGAACTCTGAGTTATCGGGCTGACAACATTCCCTCTGCCACAGATGAGAAACAAAAAGAACACAAGCACGTCAGGAAACATCAGCAGTCTTGTCATGATTCAGGTGACCAAGTACTTCACTCACACCAAGCAGTAGCTTCTAATGACCCAGGACAGTGATGGTGGGTCATTGATTTACATCTAACTGAGAATGCACCTAGGAGGATGGGCCTCCATGTCCTTAAAAAGAGCAGCTCACCGACACCCAGTTGCTCAAGTGGGAGCCACCAGAATTGACAGAGACTGCTGGATAGGTGTTGAGACGTTTTCAGAAAGAAGTGAGCAAAAGTCCAGTTAGCTTCGATTTAAACCTGTTTGTTGTTCCCTGGAATTAAATAATTTATCCAAATAATGCATCTTCTGTATTGGAAAATTTACTTTTAACAAAATAATAGCCCTCATTTTCAAGTCATACTGGACAATTAAATTTACAGAAATCTTAAATAATATAAGTAAATATTCATTTCATTGTTTCTTTTTATTGTAATAATAAAAAGAAAAAGCAGTAGTCTCGCAAAGACAGTTATTTAACACAAAGATTATCTTAGATTATCTTCTTCAGATGCCTTGTCTGCCCATCTATATTTGCTGTAGAGCTGATCTTTCTCAGCAGTTTTCGGTTGCTGAACAAATAAACATAAAAGGCTTTGCAAAAAATATGTTTGAAATTACATTCCACAAACAGAATACCTTTCAGTGACCCAACAGATAGTGGGCCTTTCCTTGGTCCACTGTCTCTGCATCACTGAGATAAACCTTTAAATATTTGTATTGCATGAGGGAAGTGAAAAGACAAACTGTTCAATATTTATTGATTCTAGGTAACATCTCATGCTTGGTCCTTTGAACCCATTTCCTATTGGTCCTTTGAAAAACTATCAACACCTGACGTTTTTATTAATCTACAAATCACCCCTGGATGTCCCAAACAGAGCTGAAAAAGTTAAATATTCAGGCAAAAGAAGAAGATTGGTCACCCTACTTATTACCGCTACTGGCCAACTGTATTAGTTAGTCCCAATGTCTGCAGTAAAATTTAAATGGAATGAGTCAAGTAAAGCCCCAGTTTAGCTCTCTTGATTTTGCCGTTACAGTAATTAAACACTAAGTTTAAGGAGCAGGATGTTGCCATGTTTAGTAGTCATCCCTAAATATGGTATCATAGGTTCAACATGATACTAGCTTTTCAGAGGTCACAGAAGGTGAACTCTTTAATCTTGTCAGCTTTTCTTTCCAAATGCATTGCTCAAGGCAAAATAATAACCTCGGTCCCCATAGAACTACAATTTGCTTTGAATCACACAAAATCATTTTTTTTATTATTTCTTACTGGCGACCTTCTTAACAATTTTCTCCCATTTATTTACATCTGCTAAATGGATGGCCTTCTTGCATTCTAATAACTATTGTGAGAATTTCCCCCTGTACTCATGACTTGGTGTCCAAGTCTAGGCAATTCCTCCTTGTCTTGTCTGCAACTGAAGCTCGTGCATTTTGGGGCATCAGCCATGGTGAGTTCCAGATAAGCAAGCTCCTTTAGGCATGCCTCAATCTAACATGAATAGACTTGGAGAAGATGATAGTGATGGTTGATCTCTTTAAACTTGTAATTAAATGAATGTGGAATTATCATCTTTTCCAGAACAGACTTTTAATGGTCTTTTTCTAAGAAACTTAGCATTTAAAAAATGAAATATACCTCAGGACTCTAGGGGTTTGCTGATAATAAGTGCTGCCAGTGGCATTTATATTACACTGTGTCAAAGAACAATGGCGACAGGCAGAGTGGCATACAAGAAATCTGATGGCCAAGAGAGGTTTCTGTGGGTTTAGCAGGGATAACAATTCATTTCAGCTGTGTCCCTTTGTTCTCAGGTCTTTTTGAAGCACAGAAAATTAGATGAGAGTGGAATTGTGGGGGGTTGGTGGGGGATGGGTTTGCATAAAAAAGGAGATTGCTAATTAATAAAGTCATCTAAAAGGGTTTCTAATGAAAACTTTTTTTTTTCAAGAGGCATAAGTTAAAAGAGTGCTGGTTTCTGGTTATAAATTCTTCTTTTATAATGGACACTGTATGGATGCTGTACAGCTGTTACTTCACTACGCTTGTCCTCCCACACCATACGAGACAATGGAATATGTTCTCCTTCTTTCTTGGTTTTAGTCTTCTGTTCTTTAATTGTCAGATAATTCCAAAACTCTACAAGTATGTCAGCAAAATAATACACTTTACGCTATAATCCCTGCCAGCTTTCTGATACTTTAAACAGAAGTACAAAATTTTGCTTGTTGGTTTGTCACTGGAGCAGGACTTTTAAAAGAGAAGAGGCATCAAACCAGAAGCCTATGAAGTAACACTAGTTTTGCCTTGAATTGTTCTTTTAAAAGTATTTACTCTGAAATGTCAGTTTCTTAATTTTTATCAAGCTATTTACATTAAAGCTCTTGATACATATTTTAATTTTATGTTGTTGTTTTTTATTAGAACTATGGAAAGCTGAATCAGATGTTTTGTCCTTGACTGACTGTTCATTTAAGAATAAACATTTGTCTATGACTACCCTCAGTCCATTAAAAATCAGTACTATGCATATGCAGTAAATTAACACAATGCTTTGTCAGTGTTTCATAGAGTACATTAGTATTTCGATTGAGGTCTGCTTAAAATTATATTTCCAAAGCTTCATTATCCTAGTATTAACAGATACTTTGTCTCCAACTGGAGTTTATGCATATAAGGTACAAACACAGCTGGAAAGATTCTATAATGTCCTGACCATTTTTTGTACAAAAGAAATATAGATGAATCAATAGGTTTGGGAGATATATCTTACTATACATATTTCTCCATCTGACAATATTTTTACCCAGAAAAACTGGGGAAAAATTGCTCTCTCTAAAGTGCCAGGCAGTCATTTGCATGTTTACTTAATGTGTTGATATTGCCTGATGTCATTTGGTTTAGACAAAACATATAGACAAAAGTTGTGCTTTAACACTGCAGTAGGTAGTTCTGAGAAAACCATGTGACAGCGAAGCCTGCCGTGGTCTAATGCTTCTTTTAGCTTGCTTTTCATCATTGGTCTTCTTCTATTTGTCTGTCTTTGTTTTCTGAGCCACCAAAGTGTGACTCAAGAAATTGGCATTTTTTTTATAATGTTAGGTTGTTTCTGCAACCGTGAGCTTGATTGACAGTATGTGCAGTGCAGGGGAGACATGTAAGGAGCGTGCAGACATTGCTCCTGGCTCTGATTGGTTGTTTCTGACCGGGATCAGTGTATTTCTGCAAATGGCAGTAGGTCCACTGGGAGGAGCCAGAGGAGCTTGACTTTTTTCACAGATTATATGTTTCATATTTTCCTGTCAGGACACAGTGGCCGTTTTAACAAAAAAATAAAAAATGCCATCCATCCATCCATCCATCCATCCATCCATCCATCCATCCATCCATCCATCCATCCATCCATCTATCCATCCATTGTCTTCCGCTTATCCGAGGTCGGGTCGCGGGGGTAGCAGCTTCAGTAGGGAGGCCCAGACGTCCCTCTCCCCGGCCACTTGGGCCAGCTCCTCAGGAGGAACCCCAAGGCGTTCCCAGGCCAGCAGAGAAACATAGTCCCTCCAGCGTGTCCTGGGTCTTCCCCTGGGTCTCCTCCCGGTGGGACGTGCCCGGAACACCTCACCAGGGAGGCGTGCAGGAGGCATCCTGACCAGATGCCCGAGCCACCTCAACTGGCTCCTCTCGACGTGGAGGAGCAGCGGCTCTACTCTGAGTCCTCCCCGGATGACTGAGCTCCTCACCTTATCTCTAAGGGAGAGCCCAGACACACTACGGAGAAAACTCATTTCAGCCGCTTGTATCCGGGATCTCGTTCTTTCGGTCAAGACCCAAAGCTCGTGACCATAGATGAGGGTAGGAACATAGATCGACCGGTAAATTGAGAGCTTTGCCTTTTGGCTCAGCTCTCTCTTCACCACAGCTGTAGATCACGCCCTGATGAAGCCAATAGGACCACGTCATCCGCGAATAGCAGAGACGCAATCCTAAGGCTACCAAAACGGATCCTCTCAACACCTTTCTCGCCTAGAAATTCTGTCCATAAAAGTTATGAACAGAATTGGTGACAAAGGGCAACCTTGGCGGAGTCCAAATATCAGCGGAAACGAGTCCGACTTACTGCCGGCAATGCGGACTAGACTCTGACACCGGTCGTACAGAGACCTGACAGCCCTTATTAAAGTACCCTCGGAGTACCCCCCACAGGATCCCTCGAGGGACACGGTCGAATGCCTTCTCCAGATCCACAAAGCACATGTAGAAATATAAAATATAAAAAATGAATTTTTCCAAAAGTTGATACTGCAGCTTTAAATGATATTTAATGTTGTAGCTGTGCTGCTCAACCAGGACAGCTGAGGGTATCTGAGAAAAGCACAGAGCAAGTAATTTGACACAGATAGAATAGCAGCTAAAGTCTCCTTTTCTTTTAATGTAAACAAGTAGCTTATAAGTAGAAAACCCTTACTCGGCAGATCGGTATAGTATTGTACATTTATGATACATGATTCCTTGAAAGCAGACCTCCAGCTGGCTGCAGGGGGATTTGTTGCAAAATGTTCAAAATATATCACCCTCATATCTGAAGTGATGGTTCACAGGAAGAGATTGATAGATTTCGAACAATTGGCTGGTCTTTCATTGAGGCCTTTTGTAAGATATTAGGTATCTTAAAGTTGTTGTTTAGTGAGTGGGGGTATAATAGTGCAGGGCACATAAAGAGATGCAGACTAGGACAGCATCTGCAGTGTGTGTTACATTGCACCAGTCTGTCTTGGTAATACGAGAGCCAAGTCAAAGCTGTCAATCATCCACGTTGCAACCCTTTCTGGCCTGGGGTCCCTTTGGAAAAGCTGAGAGAGGCAGCTAAGAACAAAGAAGTCTGGAAATATTTGCTGAAATTATTCCTCTAACAACTTTGTCCCAGATAAAGACATTAAAGAAGGGACAGTTGTCCTTTTTTATTTTTTTTATAATTTTTTATACTCCTGAGAAGGAAAGAAAAACAGTTTACACATTATTTAACTCAACATTATATTAGACATTCAGTTAAATCAATTCTGCTTGTATTTGTTTCCAACAGAATATCATTTATTTGGTAAATATACTTTTAGATGAAAAGGATTTTGTAATGTACAAGACAAATAAAAACTCAATTTCACCAAAAACACAAACTAAAACAGAAGCCCCTGGTTGACTTAGGAAGATTATGCCACCATTATACTATTACCTGCTATTAGGTTACTATAATTCCATCATGTATGCAGCTATCATTAGAAAGCCTAGCTGTTTTGGATTGTTAAAGCTGGATATAAACCCTAAAGCATAAGACATTTTAAAACTATTGTGGGGGACCTTGTGTTCATTTTGTGTATTTGTCTTCTGTAGTTTTGCTGTTTCAGGTGTTTTAGATATTTAGGACAGAATTATTGGCACACAACTTCATACAGTAGTGTTCAAGGCACTCAGACACTCACCCCTCCCCTTTCTTGCACAAGCTTACTTGAGGGTGGAAAATATTTCTGGTCTCTGTGTAGTTGAAAAGGTTAAAGAAAAGGTGCATTGTTGGAGCTATTTTGTGTTTGGGGAAGACAAACAGGAAAAAAATAAATAAAAGTTGCCTATTATCCCTCATGCCAGTTTTGTCCACTGATGGTGGATTAGCTCTACATATTTGTAGTAGAGCTAATTATTTTCACTCCTGACAGCGCAAGAGGTGTTTTTTTTTTGTTGTTTTTTTTTTGTTGGTTTTTTTATCAGGAGTACTCACCTGTTTGTAATAATCTGGAAAGGGAACTAACAAGCCTCTTAAGTGGTGGGTGTGTCTTGCCTTGGGCAGGTAGAAATGGCATCATGGCTTTCTGTAGCTGTAAAAGTGCTGTGGGTTGGTATCGAGATAAAGTGATATCAATTTATCCTCAACCTCTTAATCAATAAAACTATAGTCTCACAAACCTAAGGCTAAATAATCTATTAAGAGTTTATGGCAGTAATCCATATTAAAAAGAGGTAAATTTAAAGATCAACTGAACACTTAGTTTGAATCCAATATAACCACACATTTCCGACTCCTTTCATGCCAAGGTAGCAGAAAACCCCCAACCCACACCACACACTCTCATCAGGGGTCTGCTTCACCGAACAGCGGTGTTGATGGGGGGTAGTGGATAAGAGCTCTAACACATATGGCTATTGTATGGAGCAGCCCCATGAAGTGAAAAATACATTTTTAACAAAATTATGAAAATAAGAAATAAAAATATGTTCCTTATTTGAAAAAATGCAGAAGTATCATTTGAAGGTGCATTGCCAGATTATTTGACTTTTTTATTTATCTATCCGTCAGTAGCTCAATCTGGTTATATACAAAGTTTTTATGAAAGATTATCACATCCTGCTGGCATATTAGTTATTAATTTGGTGTTTTATGCTTTGTTTTTGCTCAATTTGTTAGTAAATAAAGCATTTCATGTTTATTTTCAATATTAACGGAAATATGTGCATGCGCAGCACGGGTTAAAACAAGGAACCGGCTTATGGCTATTAGCATCTCCCAGCCAAACAATAAAGAAAGGTCCAAGATCCAGTAAAAAGAAGTACAAATATGATTCCAAGAGGGAAAAGACTTGAATGTCGCTGGGAATACATTATGACCGTTGGTGTTCACTGAAGCGGACACTAAACCTGCCGGTTGCTCAGATGTGACTACAGACTTGATTGACGAGTGAATGTTCTGAAATTAGGCTCTTAAAGTATTTGTAGATTGGTTTATTTAATTAATAACGGTTGGTCTTCAATCATGCCAAGCTGCCGCTTTATTACAAGGCATTGCAGAGGGTCATTATTCAAAAGTGATTTATAGATAAAGCAAACCGGCATTATGATAGTTCTGTGATACTGCCAGTAGATGTTGCCATGTCTGTTTATATTTGATCATCACACCCGAGAGGGGATTATTTTTCGGCTCAGAAAGGATCACAACACTATCAAGATGGAAGCTTGGTGTATATAACCTAATTTTATCATGATCAAACGCTTTTTGATCTTTCTTTTATAAGCATATTATGTGGCTATATACCTTTAAAGATCCAATAAATTTAGCTTGTCACTCACCCCTATAACAGAACTTTTCAAGTAGGGATTAAGGCATCGTTTTGCCATCTCAATTTTTTTGTGAAAGTACTGAGGCGGTCAGATGGGTTGAGTTTCCCCCACTCTGTTATACCCCCAACTCACCTAGCAAGTGCATCAGCGGATTTGCAGACTGGAAAGCCAGCAGTACATATCAAGTGATTATGTTGGTAGTATGGATTTATAAGCCAGCCACAGGATTTTCTAAGCATAAACAAGAATAATTTCAGATGAGAAGAGCAAAAAGGTGAGCTATAGCTTTTCAATTTCTAGCATTTGATTGGACAACAACAGGACTTATGCACGGCGTTCATTGTTCTAGAAGAATGATATCGGTAGACTCTTGAAAAATAATTGTGTGCTAATGTCAACGCTGCACCACACAGCCAGTTGTCCTGCACAACTGCCTTCATTTCTGAAAGCTCAAAAATGAAGGCACTTCCAGTAGTTCCACCTGGGTTTCTGAATATGTATGCCTGTCTACCACAGCCAGTTCATTGATGAGTGCACCCAAGTGTGATTGCCTGTTGTTCATGAGGTTCGTCGTGAGCTCACCTAATGGCCCCGTCGGATTTTCAAGCTCTGAGGGTCCCATCGGGATTCAAAGTAGTATAAGTGACTGTTCCTGTTTTCAGATCTTATACGTGGGTTCCCGTTATCAGATCTGCTATGTTGGTTCCTGTTTCCTGAGCTGTTGCATGGGATCCTGAATGGCATATTTCATGCCATGCTGGGCACTAAGCTAGTGGGTTGAAGCAAGGTTTGGTCCTGGGACTTTGTCTCAGGACCAAACCAGCAGGTTGACTTAAACCAGCAGAGTTTAAGTCAACCAGGTTTAAGCAGTTCTTCAGATGCCCCTACATTTGCTTGATGCCTGGTTGACCGCCTAGAGACCTGCTTCACCTCTGACAGTCTCTATATTGCTGCTCCTGTATCTGGCTTCGCCACACGTGACCTCAGATCCTGCTTAAGTTGTTGTTGTTTTTTTGACTGGTTGGCTGTTTACTATTCTCTGCTTTGCTACTCTCCATTAATTGGAATGAGCTCCACCTTGGACTTTGCCATTACCCCTGATTGCCTCCACTAGTTCCACCTGGGTCTCTATCTGATACCTGCCTCCCAGATCGTCCAAGTAAGCTGTCCAGCATTTATAGTTTGCATCGCCTGTTCTCTTAACCTCACTCCTTGTTTTGGATTCCCTGTTTCACCTTGCCCTTGCTGGACACCTCATCAGCTCTCTGATACTGGACACAACCTGAACTGTTTGTGACCTCGATTCATGCCTTGCCACTTGGACTGTACCTGGTTGATCTGTTGTTTATCTCTGCCTCCTGCCTGTTCAGCCAGTCACCAGGCTCTTCTTGCCTTCCATCACCACTCTTTTGTTTGATCTATTTTACAATAAACATTTTAAGCACAACACTGTGTCTGGCTAAATCATCAGGTTCCCTGCTCCTGTACATAACAGTATCAAGGCACTCTGGAGAGAATTGTGCTGCTTAGTGTCTGAATGCTTGGTCCCAATTGTAGGTCATGGGTCTTCCAACAGCATAATGACCCAGAACACACAGCTAGAACTATCCAAGAACGGACATACGCCTATTGTGAAGTACCCTTCTATGACTGCCTATCCAAATCATATTGAATTCTATTTTATTAATATGCTGCCATTTCTCAACACGTCATCTCAAGGCATTTTATTTATTTTTATCAGTTTCAAGTTATTTCAGTGACCATTGTGGGATTTTCTCTGATTAGCAGAAAGGTACCAACAATTCTGTCCATGACTGTAGGTGTACCAGAGGAGTTCAAGGTGTAAATGGGACAGCATAAAGGATCATCTCTGAGCCCCTTTTTGTTCGCTGCGATGACAGATGAGGTTGGACAGGAATCTCCATGGACCATGATGTATGCAGATGATATTGTGATCTGTGTTAAGAGCAGGGTTCAGGTGTAGGACAATCTAGAAATATAGAGGATTGTTTTGTAAAGGAGAGGACTGAAGGTTAACCATAGTAAGACAGAACACATGTGTATGAATGAGAGGGACCCAAGCCTAAGCTTACATGGAGCAGAGATACAGAAAGTGGGGCATTTTAAGTAGCTAGGGTCAGCGGTCCAGAGCAACCGTGAGTGTAGAAGAGAACTATGTCCACGGTTGAAGAGAAGTGTCTGGTGTGTTGTGATAAAAAGTATTAGTGAGAATGAAAGGTATTGTTTCTCAAACGTTGGTGAGACCAGAGATGTTGTATGTGTTACAGACAGTGGAACTGAGGATGAGAAAGGAGGCAGAGCTGTAGGCAGCAGATATGAAGATGTTGATGTTCTCTTTGGGACTGAAGAGAATGTATAGGATCAGGAATGAGTACATCAGAGGGACAGCTCATGTTAGAGGTTTTGAAAATGAAACCGCAAACGCCAGACTAAGATGGTTTGGACATCTACAGCAGAGGGAAAAAGAGTACATCGGCAGAAGGATATTAAGACTGGATCTGTCAGGCAAGAGGCCTAGAGGAAGACCAAAGACAAGATTTATGGATGGAGTGAAAGAGGACATGAAGTTAGTTGGTGTGAGAGAAGACGATGCAGAAGATGGGGTTAGTTGGAGACAGATGACTCGCTGTGGCAACCCCTGAAACAGAAAAATCAAAAGAAGAATTATTGAAAGACTAAATGAAGGGTACACACTCCCCTAAAGGAAAAAAAACCCACTTGTACCAAGTGTTGTCTTGTGTACTGTGTTGCCAAACAAGGAAGTGACACTTAAATAATTATTTATCTGAATCAGAACTGAATTATTCTTTACTAATTGGTTTTGCCCTAATAAAGAAGTTAAAAGTAAGTTTGCCATATGATATCTAACCATATTTTTAGTTCTTAGTCAGAAATAACACTATACCTTTAAAATATCTATCTGTAGTACTGAAGATTGGGATTGAGTATTTTTCTTAGTATCAGTAACAATTTGTAATTTTTGTATAATGGCATCCCCACCAGATTTTGTATAGCGGCATCCCTACCAGACAGCCAACGTGCTTTACAATAAAATCACAAAACCTTTCCAAAACATAAAAAAAATAAAAAAGATAAAAGAATAAATATGAGTTAGAAACTCAGAATAAAATTCCCCAGTGCTACTGAATACTAAACCCTAGGCCTCTTTTAGAGAAATCTGCCTGAAAATTACATATCCAAAATGAATATATCTCAGAAACTATATCAAGTTTTATTTGAATTGTTCTGGTACCAAAATAAATGTCAAACTATAAAGAACACCATAAAGGTGTAAAAATCAACAATTGTTTTACTGAGTGAGTGTAAATGAATTGGGAAGCAGCAGCACATTTTCAAAAATTATTTTCGGCATAAAAAAGCATTTTGAAAATTTGCAGTTGCAATCCAAAACATCCAGAAACCATATTACTTGATCTGACCATGAGCTGTATCAAAGCTCATGAAAATGTTATGGTATGGAAATTTTATAGAGATATTAGTTATTAAGAAAGTCCAGGAGAACCTTCTAAATTTGCCATTTTGACACCATGAGAGCCACTTGAAATTTTGTGTGTGTTTTTTTCTTAGGTTTTGACATTGCTGTGTGTTTTTCTAAGTATGCCTGTTTTGCATCTTTTTTCTTTTTTTCATTTAGCTGCTTAGTGTTGAGTCTGGGTCTTGTTTAAAGAAAGTAACCGTGATGGCATCTGTGCCATACATACAGGATATCAGAGTTGCTCACGCTGTGAAATCTTTTGTTAGGTGACAAACAGTCTTCAGCTACTTGGGTTATGTTTGAGATCAAGTTGTGTATGTTACAATTTCATAGTTGCAGGAAGGCAATGCTGTATAAATATTCACCAAGACTACAGCTTACCTTACTACACCACTGAAAAACAAGGAGAGGAAGATAGGATGTGTGAAGGTGTTAATTTGGTTGGAACAGGATAGTTTTTTTCTGGGTTTTTACAGTACTAGTGGGTCATTTTTTATACAGTAGACTGACAGGAAAGGAGGTGTGAGAGAGGGGGGAAGACATGTAGCTAAGGACCCCAGGCCAGAATCGAACCCTGAACTGCCACGTCGAGGACTAAGGCCTACATACATGGGTCGTGCTCACTACCCCTGCTCCATCGGCACACTCCCAGTTGGAACAGGGTAGTTAAGTTGCTTCTGCAAAGCCTAAACCCATGTTAACTAGGAAATTATCCTTAACTTTGGACTTTTGCTTTGTAATTATGTCCTGTTGGATAAAGGGGACTGCAGCACTGCAGAATTAAGGTTAAATGCATGGGTTACATCTATTAGGCATTTAATTGAACAGGAATCATTGAGCAGAGAGGTGTGTGATGACTACAGGGAGTCATACTCCATCACAAGGACAGAGAAATCTGTGCGTTTTTCAACCACCTGTCTTTTTCAATATGCCTGTCTAAAGCAAAACCAATTCATGATAATTACAGCCCCAATAATGTCTTCCACAAAACCCGTAATACCCATTTACCACCTGCTTGCCTGTATTTCTCTCCATTGCCCTTCACTTCTGCAAGTGACATTATTAACTCTGAAACAAAGAGGTCTTAAGTAGGCTGTACACTCTGGCTACTCTGGGCCTGCCATTCGCTGTCTTTAGGAGGCTTATAAGTACGATATTGGCTCATGGGAACAAGGTGGAGAAATGCAATAAATGCAGGCAAGCTGGTGAGATTATGGAGTCAGAAAGGAACAAGACGGAATGTAAGTTTTGTTTTCTCAAACAAATAGAAAATTCAGCCTAAGGGATCGAAACCTGCTTTTCACCCTTCAGTTGTCCCCTATCAAGAGGATTCCTATTCAATTACACCTAATGTCACCTCTGTATCCATGGTCCCTGTGCTGCAGATTTTATATTTTTGTTGTTTTTTTATTTCAAACTGGCAGTTAGATCCAAAACTTTATTGAAACACAGCGTTTGCAGTGTACCCCCAAGGAACCCTTGTCTGTGTTTGTCTGCCTGTGGGAGGATGATAACTAGAGAGGAAGCCTGAAGAAACAAGCTTACCTCATCTTCTAAGTGCCTGATACTGCAGAATGGGATCATAAGGTCTTTGCGGCGCAGGAGCTCCTACTGCAAATTGTTACTCTTTTCACTGCTAGAGTTTATCTCTTGAAATGGGGAAGGGGGAGGGGGGTAGAAAGGGGAGGTGACAAGGCAAACGGTTATCTTTCAGGGAAAAGTGCTCGCAGATTGGAAAGTTGCTTTGGTGTTACCTTCATTCTGCAGGTTATGGGAGGTTAATGTGAAATTTCACAGCAAATAAAAGTGGCCAGCGGGGGGGAAAAGTCAGAGTGGCCAGAGCTGCAGGTTGCTGGAGGAGAAGAAAAGGGGTGGTGTGATAGGAATACATCTTAATCTGGCACTCTGTTTCTGTCAAAGCTTGTTCCGGATCAAATTATGAGAGCTGGCCAGAGAGCTCAGTCCTATTACTAACAGATGAGCCGATCGCTCATCCTGTTACAGCTTTACAAGGCTTCCCCGCTACTGTGGACAGGTACAAATTTGAGGTTGAGTGATGCTCTAAATTGGATCCCATAACTAGGGCAATGGAACTCCAATATCACTTTATGATCTCGGTTCTAAAATCCTCTCCTCCAACACATTTCACTTACAAGTAATCAGGCTGCCTTCCCCTCTGTGACATTTTTAAGATACCACTCTAGTAAAATTCATCAGACACAACCTCATTACCACTTGTGTAAATGAACAGTGGGGAAATATGCATCCTATCATTTTGCACACTCACCAGGTCAGGCACACCTCTTTGCAAAGTAGAGCTGTGATGCAAAAAGATCCCTATTCACACTCACTGCCAGAATTTTGATCATATTTATAGAATTGACAAGATAGATTTAGTCAATAGAGAAAGCTGCGATAAAGAACATGGAGTCATTCAGAGAATGGACAAATGTCCAGGGAATGAAATAATACAGAGTTTAAACTACATAAACAAATAGAGTGTCCTCCATCAAAATCACACTCTTTGGTTTTAGTTTTTTCTTTTACTAGCTCTATTGTCAAATGCAAGTGAAATGCAATAATAGAAGTCACTGATGACAGAGCATGAAATTAAGCTTTTTCCTTCTACAAGTACAAATACTACCTACCCAATAACGAAGGCTTGCAGATAGTCATTTTCACGCATGAAGTGACTGTATTAGCTAAAGTGTCTGGTAAGAAATTTCATAAATGAGGCTGGATGCATCTCTCAAAGTTGTGACGAATTTCAACATGAAATAAAAGTTAAATTCAAGCACAATGAAAGAAACTAAGCACACTTTATCCTGATTTTCTAAAGATTGCATTATTGAAACACCTTAAATATCTCTGCGCACACTTCAACATGATTTAAACTTGCTAAGATAAATTATGTAAGGTTCTGTAATATTTGTTCTGGAGTCTCTAAGAATGCAGAAAAGTTGAATGCAGTTTGTCCAGGAACTGCGTAGATATCTTTCTATTCTGTTTGGGTATTTTTCCCCCCAAGTGGTTCAGTTTTCTCTGTTCACTATTATGTTTTTTTTTTTTTTTTTTTTTTTTTTTTTTTTTTTTTTTGACAATTACGTCACAGTAGTTACTGCGGAGCTGCTAAACAAGATCATGGACTTCCGGCTAACCAATTTTGCGAATTCAAAATTTTTTATTTCTTTACTTTTTTTCTGCTGCAATTTTGTCCAAGCTCAAGGATGCTGAAGCTACAACTGAATAAGTGAAAATGTTCGGTGGTTGGGTGTACCAACCTACACAATTCATTACACCGTCCCTCAGCATACTATAAAAATGGCCGATTGGGGTGAAGTGGAACACTCTGTGACCTGGAGGTGGGTGGGGCATTAAGTGCCTCATTTGCATTTAAAGAGACAGTACCAAAACAAGTTGCTCTCAGTCACACCTCAGAACAGGGGCTGTGGGGCAAAAATAAAGAGGAATCCAGACCAAACCAATACAGTTTTAATTTATATAGAGCACAACTGAATGATTTAAATGTCAAAAGGAAGGGATTAAAAGCATGACACGTCCCATATAAAGAATTCCGATAATGCTATATCCATGTCATTGCATAATAAATTGAAGTTATGTGGTTGTTATTGCCATTCTATTTGGTTGCAAAGCTCAAAAGGATATCTTAGGTGTCCTATACTTTGCTTCAGAGCAAATTTACTATACTGTTGTTACTTCTTTTAAGCATCAAATTATATTACTTTTGCATCGTTTGTTTATTTCATATTGATTTATTTAATGGTCATTGCCAACAAAAAAAAATAAAAAACGCAAATATGATATTGTCTTTTTACCCTTTAAAGTAATGAATAAAGACAAATGATCAAAATATTTAACTCTAATAGTCATCAATATAGGGAGCTAAATTAAGTCAGTCGTTGTTGTTAAAAAGAATATCCGTCCAGTTAAAATGTGTTTTTTTTCTTCTGTAAAGCGATTGACGGCATGTTGCTGATAATGCTGCACACTCTGCTTGTTATTGATTCAGTACAGCGATATCTTTTTCCAGAATGCAGGAAATTAAACACCACCTGGAAGGGGTGAGGGGCATCTTCTTCTGGCATCTCATCATAAAAATGTTCTCCAAGGAAGGGAGGGGACCCCGGTGACTCTCTCAGCCATTCACATGTTTCAGTCTTGCTGTCAGTTATACTGAAGTTTGTCTTAAAAGATGCAGTAAGTCGTTCTAATTGTAGAACAGTGGTGAGGATAGGTTTCATTGATGGACCGTGAAACCTAATTAGAGTGGCTAAGGTTACCCAGAGCTATCTCAGTAGTTATGCTGCTATAGGCTTAGGCTGTTGGAGGACATCAGGGTCTATTTCTCTCACTCTGCTGAGTTCTCCTACTGTTCTCCAATTTGCATTGGTTGTTGTTATTTCATTTTTTACTTTTTGTTCTCTCTTATATTTCATAGTATATACACCTGGTCTGGCATTCTGTTAATTGTGACAACATCCAGGGAAGGCAGCTCATCTGCCATTACGCTTTAACATAGAAAGGATTCCTGGATCAATGTGTGCTTCTGTGCTTTTTGTGTCTCTGCTCTGTCTTCAATAACCCCCAGTCAGTCGAGGCAGATGACCGTTCATACTGAGCCTGGTTCTGCTGGAGGTTTTCCTCCCTGTTAAAGGGGAGTTTTCCTCTCCACTGGATGCTCAGTATGAGGGATTGCTGCAAAGCCATCAACAATGCAGACGACTGTCCACTGTGACTCCACGTTCTTTCAGGAGGAGTGAATGCTGCTTGTCAAGACTTGATGCAATCTGCTGGGTTTCCTTAGATAGGAAACTTTTTTTATCAATTTGTATAACTTGATTGAATTTGATTTTGTAAAGTGCCTTGGAATCACGTGATGTGAGTTGCCACTATATAAATAGAATTGAACTGAAAAGAGTACAAACAATTCAAAGTGTGAAATTGTGTGAAAACGTGTGAAAACGATTCTCCCATATTTGATGGCTATGCATCACGCTTTTATAATGGAGACCTGTTTATGTTTATCTCTGCACTGTACTTACAAACATTAGGTTCCTCACAAAAGGGCAGGGTCAGTTCTCACCTACCCCAATTTCTACCCTCATTATAGCATCCAGCTGTTACCGTTTCATTCCAGCCATTAATTTTATACCGATAAACACACTTTTCACGATCTTTTGGCGTTTGTGTTTTGATTTTGAAGTAATTCCTGATTCATGCTTTCTATGGTTATTTATCCTATACAGTTTGTTTATTTTCACCTTGTGGATTTAGTTAGTGGATTATATTAGTTCATTCTATATCATTTTGTATTATGCTCTGTTAGATTATGTCCTGTGTTCCTCCCGGTTCTACCCGTCATTCCTTCTCCATCAGTTCTCTGCGATCATTGTTCTCAGCTGTCCTCATTGCACATCTGATTGCTTCCACCTGTCTTCCACCTCAACTCTCCACTCTACAGCCTTGTACACAAGTAGAAACAAATATCTCCTTCACATTGTTTTTAAAAAATATCGAACACACGTTATCATTTTTAGAAACATTTTCATCCGCATAAACCTGCACAAATACACTGAGAGTTATTTTAAACATACCAAACACATGTGTGGTGGTGTACTGCAAAGCTAAAATCTATGTCAGCTAATCAGAATCCTTTAAAACAAGCATCAGCCGTCGGAGAAAGCAAAAAGCGTCTGAAGCAATGTAAAAATCAGTACTTCTCTAATAGCACACATTTTTTCCCCACCATATGACCAAGTAGATAACAATGGTTGCACATGTGAGGTCAGCACTGCATCATTTGTCGCAGACTGTGCCCATGTGCACATGCAAACAAAACAAAAAAAAAATTTTTTCTCATATCTCTACTTTGGTCAGAGTTTTCAGAAATGATCATTTTTAGTGATGTAAAATGAGAGTGTTTGTGTAGATGAAAGACCAAAACACATAATAATTTTCTTATTTACCAAGATTTCCCAGAGCTACATGTGGTCAAGGCCTACCTCATTGTACCCCCTGGTCTTTTCCACCTATTGCTGCTTCATCTGTTTTCCCTTCTGGACTCTTGACGGTTTTCCCTGAGTAAACCACCTCCTGCCGCCTTATGTTCTCAGTGCCTGCTGCAACATTTCCTTAACTAGCTCATTAAATATCCTTATCATTCATGTTCCATGTGTGGATCCTTCTTCTAAAACCATGACAAAACCATTCTGTGCCAATGTATTTAACCACTGTCTGTGTTTCATTTTTTTTTTTTTTTTTTTTACATATTTTGATCTTTTATGAAGATAATCATAAAATAACTTAAATGAGACCAATGGCAATTATATATTATTTTAAAATTATTTTTTTATTGTTCACATTATTATTTACGTTAATTTTGTTTTTGATATGTGTTTGGGACGCTCGATTTGTGAGAAATAATAGAGTTTGACCCTTGATCACACCAAAATAAGTTTGAGTAACTTCTGACTGGTACGGATCATTTACTGGTTTCACATAGTCACATTTCCTTCAGAATACTATTGGTAGATTACAGAAATTTTCTTTAAAGTAGTTTTGAAATATTTCCAAGGCATGGACAAAACATCCTCTGGCAAATGGCTAGTTTTGAAATCTGCAAAGGTTAGGTAAACAAATTACCAAAACTGCAGAAATACAAGACAGTAAATGGGATAAATGACCAACACCCCCTTACATCTGCACAGGCATTCAATAATGTCCCAACTAAACACACTTTTCAATGACCCTATCATCCAATGCTACAAAAAGACACACACCCGTGAAAGCTTACCACACATATTCACGCACATGCACACAAAACCCCTTCATCTTGGAGCTACTTTTATAATTATTCTAAGGCCCTTAACTCCACTCACTGCTGTTTGTTTTCTTTCCAAACATGCTTCTAGGAACAAAACCTCGATCGGTTTGCAGAGTTGGAAGAAACATTTTTTTTCCCATAAAGGGGCAGAGTTTGTTGATGAAGAAATAATAGTATCTCAGATTGTTCAACAATCCAGTCACAACCCAAGCTCGGAAAATTCCCAAAGAACACTGTCCTGTGCTGTCTAAGCTTGCAAGGTATATTTTGGGTAGGTGTTCAGTGTGCCATCAGTGAGAGGACTTAGTGTTTGTGCTCACATTTTAGAAGAAAGCTGCAGTAGTCTGGGACCGCTCTCTGAACAGTATCCTCTTTCTATACACAAATCACAAGTAAGACAACTGTTCTAGGTTCATTGAACTGTTGTATTCGTATTTAGTAAATTCTTAGCTATTGTTTTCTATTACCGATCAGCAATTACAAATTTAGCCTATGTTTTTAAAAGTTTGTCATGGGTTTCATCTGTTTTGGTGGTAATGAACACAAGAGTTGGCGGTAATGGTCAGAAAATCAGCAGGGCAGGGTGGGTGTGGAATTAAAAAAAAAATAGCTCCATGTAGCGCTCCAACCTACAGGAGGTTCACCATCCAACAGCATAATAACTAAAGATATAGCCAGAGATACAATGCAGTTTAGATAAAAGCGGAATACAAATGCACAGTGCACATATTTTTATGTGTAATTTTTTTTTTTTGAAAACCGTGAATCATTTTCTTTCTCTTTGCAAAAATGTGCTTCTATTTCAAATGTCTCTCACATAAAATTTCAGTATAATACCCAGAAGTGTAGATTTGTAATGGTACCAAAAGGTTTGAATCATTTTGGTAATATAGTAGCACAAGTTCAGTTACTTCTAGAAGTTTTAAAAGACAGAAAATCACACAGTTACAAATGAGTGGGCAAATAATTATCCTTCGGTGTTTTTTTGGAACAGTGAGCTTACATCTTGTTTGTGGGCTTTCTGACACGTTTTTTACATAAATTTCCAAATATCTAGGAAGTTGCCAGGAAGTGGATAGTAAAAAATAATAGAAACTGTTAACCAACTTTAACTTTGAGCATCAAAATTTGGATTAAAAAAAATTGTTGCAATTAAAATTTTCTGACCACCATAATTTGATAGTTCTTTACGTGAAGCACTGTTGATTATGTGACCTGCAAATAATAGAGCTGTAAAGTAATTATATTTTAAATTCTTACCAAAGATATAAAGAAAAACTATGATTGTTTTTATTGCTGATATAGAGGGCGACAGTGGCTTTGTCAGCCTGCACAACCTTTGTTAGGTTTACAAGGTCATAAATGTTTGTGTGATCAAATAAATGTCCTTTGAAACCTGCCCAGTCATGCATCTTCCTATTCTCTGTGGAGTTAGTTTGTTTAAAGTTACAGTTAAAGTTTCGACCTGCCACAGGAATTTAGTGGCCAACTGTGAAGTATGAGAAAGAGATGCAAAGAAAAAGGGGGAACACAAGACATTATTTATATTTTATTATCTTACCCAAAGCATTTACTATGTAACTGCACAATTCAGTGTGTACCATCTGTTGTGTCATCCCACATCTTATACTGCCAATTCTTTTCACTGAAGGTGAGAATCTCCTTACGCAAACCTGCCATACACACACATTTAAATTCACCCACACAAACCAGTTGCTGCAGAGATCCAGGAAGGTTTTCTGGGTGAGGAAAGGAGGGTATAACTTTAGCACCATGCTGAGATCCATCTGCTGTGAAGCCATCCCCCAGAGGCCTGACACCACGGATGCTGCTGTGTCCCAGTTAGCGCTGGTATCTGGGCGCCAAGCACCAGTGGAGTTCAGATGGTTCACGGCAAGAGTAGAAAAGCCGTTACAGTACAATGCAAAAGTATTTATACTCCTTGAACTTTTTCATATTTTGTTATGTTACAACCACAGAAGGCAATGTAGTTAATTGGGATTATATAGACTGACACAAAGTAGAGCATAATTGTGAAGCTGAAGAAAGGTATGCATACTGTTTTCCCCTCGAATGAAAATCTACAAATTATGGCAGGTATTGATATCAAACCTTCCTGAGTGCTTAGCACAGTGACATTTCACTATGCCTGCAAGTCCCTCAGTGTCTCTTTCAACCTTGCATATATAGAAACAAGACATTTTGCAATTTTTTTCTTATGAATCATTTAAATATTTAATGCTTCAGCAGTTGCTTAGTCTGATTGGATGGAGAGTATCTGTGAACATCAGTACTTTAGTCCTGCCACAGATCTCTAGTTGGATTTAGATCAGGACTTTGACTGGCTCATTAACAGATGAACATACTTTGATTGAAATCTTTCCCTTGTAACAGTAGCAGAATTGATTTGGGCATTGCCCTGCTTGCTGGTCAACAATGGCCCAGTGTCAATACTTTTGCAACCTCTGACGAGTGTTGTTCCAGGATTGTCCGTAGAGTTTAGGCTTGGTCTGACCAGGGCTCATTCCTCCACATGGCTTGTGCCAAGATTCAACCAAGAACCCTCACGGCTCTCTTTTAACACTGGCTCTCTTTTTGTCACTCTTGCACAAGGTGAGAGTGGTAGAGTATTCAACTCGTATCCTTTTGAACAAGTTTTCCTACCAGATCTCTGCAGAGTATCAGTGTATTATGGATGTCTTATAAATACTCTCCTTGCCTGGTCCATCGGTTTAAGGTGGACAGCCCAGTGTTAGTGTATCGGCACTTGTGTGTCTTTCCATTTTCAGATGATTAATTGAATAGTGGTCTCAGACCTGTTCAAGCTTGGAATGCTTTTCAATGACCTAATGCTTCTTTAAACTTCTCCAGAACTTTTCTTGGTTTTCGGGATGCTGTTTGTTCCCTCATGTTGACCAACAAAAAGTCTTGGACATTCACAGAACAGCTGGATTATTATACTAAAATTTAACTTCCCATACATGGACTCGCTTTATTAATTGTATAACTTCTGAAAGCAAATGACTGCACTGGATTGTATTTAAGGGTAAAATAGTAAAGAGGGCTGAACACAAATAAACGCAGCAAAATTCTTTAGATTTTCATTTGGAAAAAAAACTAACTTCTACTTCAAAGTTATATAGTTATTTGTATTGTCTCAATCACAAAAATTTATAACTTTTATGTTTGTGGTAGATGAGACAAAGTACGGTTAAAACCATCAACACTTTACAGAAAGGTACTGTAATATGTCTTTGTATAAGGTGCCATGTTTTAGTCTTTTATATAAAATAAATATGTAAAAATGTCCACATTGGGATTACTATGGCATGACCATGGTCAGAGCCAGGTTTAGTTCCCCTAAAGCACACAAATCAGCACCCCAAAGGATTTTTCTAAAGCTCAATGTAATTGATAGATTTCTTGATATTGTTGCTTATTTACACTGATAAACTTTCTTGCAGTTTATCAGTGTAACAACAATGATTCATTGTCTTGTACATAATTATCCTCTGTTAGTAAGAGTCACCTCATTAGTACTACATAATTAATCAGCCTGATCAGTAGTGTAGAAGAAAACTTTGGTAAAAAATAGTGGAAAACGTTTTTTCCACTTTAAGATTTGAAGCCTAATTGGGTTTAGGGCTGTACGATTTTGCCATAAATAAAAATTGCGATATAATGCAACCAAAACTGCAATCGCAATTTAATTTTGGCTTTTCTCTGCATTAACCACAAGCATCAAAAATGGCCTGTAGATAAAGATGTTTGTAAACAAGGACTATTTAAAACAAGAAATGTGACTACTTTTATTAATCAGAATATTATTATTCAAGAGGATAGCTTTTAATTGAGTTGGATATAAATTGGGTTTGAGCTAACACATGCACAGACATGGCATTTATTAGCTGATTGCCCACCAACTGTCAAGGGCTGTGGTCTGGTCAGCACTGTTGTGTTGTACTTCAAAGCTGGTGCAAAAAACAAAAATGTGAAATACACTTTTTTCTCAAATAAGATTGTGGAACTTAGATGTACCTAACAGAAGTTTGCAGTTTATTTTATCTGGGCTGGTTCAGGAGAAAGTTTTAAATTGGGTTTCATTACAAAAATTAGAAAAAAGAGGATATATCAGACTCGCGTAAAATCAAATAAAAGATGAGAAACTGAAATGGATACAAGAAGCAAAACTGGATAAGCGAGAAAGACAGGTCTGAAAAATTCATTATCTTGGATTATAATTATAATTTGCATCTGGTTCATTTTATTCATTATTGGATTATTCTAGCTATTTAGTTTTAAGACAAATGTTGTTTGGTTTTTTTTGTTTGTTTTTTACAATTATCACACAATATTTGCTGCGGAGCTGCTAAACAAAGTCACGGTTTACCAATTTTGTGAATCCGCCATTGTTATTTGTCACCGCAATTTTGTAGTCCA